>NW_024433474.1:0-60589 GCF_017639785.1 Mesocricetus auratus | reverse complement strand
ACAGTTTGGAATCATTTGTTTTCATCAAGTTAAGCATGTTGTTTCTCAAACAGTATTGTATCGATAGTGTTCATGAAGTTAAGCAAGTAGGTTCACATCCAGTGTTACATCGTTAGTTTTCATGAAGTTTAGCAGGTAGTTACACAAATAGTGTTGTATCATTAGTTTTCATGGACTTAAGCACGGAGTTTCACAAACAATATTGTATCGTTAGTTTTCATGAACATAAGCATGTAGAGTCTCAAACAGTTTGGTATCGTTAGTTTTCATCAAGTTAAGCAAGTTGTTACACAAACAGTGTTGTATCGTTAGTTTTCATGGAGTTAAGCAAGTAGTTTCACAAACAAAGTTGTATCGTTAGTTTTCATGAACATAAGCATTTAGAGTCTCAAACAGTTTGGTATCGTTAGGTTTCATCAAGTTAAGCATGTTGTTTCTCAAACACTATTGTATCGATAGTGTTCATGAAGTTAAGCATGTAGTTTCACAACCAGTGTTATATCGTTAGTTTTCATGAAGTTAAGCAGGTAGTTGCACAAACAGTGTTGTATCATTATTTTTCATGGAGTTAAGCGCGTAGTTTCACAAACAATGTTGTATCGTTAGTTTTCATGAACATAAGCATGTAGAGTCTCAAACAGTTTGGTATCGTTAGATTTCATCAAGTTAAGCATGTTGTTTCTCAAACAGTATTGTATCGGTAGTTTTCATGAAGTTAAGCAAGTAGTCTCACAACCAGTGTTATAATCGTTAGTTTTCATGAAATTAAGCATGTAGAGTCTCAAACAGTTTGCTATCGTTAGTTTTCATCAAGTTAAGCATGTTGTTTCTCAAACAGTATTGTATCGATAATTTTCATGAAGTTAAGCAAGTAGTATTCACAACCAGTGTTATATCGTTAGTTTTCATGAAATTAAGCATGTAGTTTCTCCCACAGTGTTGTATAGGTAGTTTTCATGAAGTTAAGCACGTAGTTATACAAACAGTGTTGTATCGTTAGTTTTCATGGAGTTAAGCACGTAGTTTCACAAACAATGTAGTATCGTTAATTTTCATGAACATAAGCATGTAGAGTCTCAAACAGTTTGGTATCGTTAGTTTTAATCAAGTTAAGCAAGTTTTTACACAAACAGTGTTGTATCGTAAGTTTTCATGGAGTTAAGCAAGTAGTTTCACAAACAATGTTGTATACATTAGTTTTCATGAACATAAGCATTTAGAGTCTCAAACAGTTTGGTATCGTTAGTTTTCATGGAGTTAAGCGCATAGTTTCACAAACAATGTTGTATCGTTAGTTTTCATGAACATAAGCATATAGAGTCTCAAACAGTTTGGTATCATTAGTTTTCATCAAGTTAAGCATGTTGTTTCTCAAACAGTATTGTATCGATAATTTTCATGAAGTTAAGCATGTAGTTTCACAACCAGTGTTATATCGTTAGTTTTCATGAAATTAAGCATGTAGTTTCTCACACAGTGTTGTATCATTAGTTTTCATGGAGTTAAGCAGGAGTTATCACAAACAATGATATATCGTTAGTTTTCATCAAGTTAAGCATGTTGTTTCTCAAACAGTATATGTATCGATAATTTTCATGAAGTTAAGCAAGTAGTTTCACAACCAGTGTTATATCGTTAGTTTTCATGAAATTAAGCATGTAGTTTCTCACAACAGTGTTGTATTGGTAGTTTTCATGAAATTAAGCAAGTAGTTACACAAACATTGTTGTATCGTTAGTTTTCATGGAGTTAAGTGCGCTGTTTCACAAACAATGTTGTATCGTTAGTTTTCATGAACATAAGCATGTAGAGTCTCAAACAGTTTGGTATCGTTAGTTTTCATCAAGTTAAGCATGTTGTTTCTCAAACACTATTGTATTGATAGTGTTCATGAAGTTAAGCATGTAGTTTCACAACCAGTGTTATATCGTTAGTTTTCATGAAATTAAGCATGTAGTTTCTCACACAGTGTTGTATGTGTATTTCTCATGAAGTTAAGCAAGTAGTTACACAAACAGTGTTGTATCGATAGTTTTCATGAAGTTAAGCAAGTAGTTTCACAAACAATGTTGTATCGTTAGTTTTCATGAACATAAGCATGTAGAGTCTCAAACAGTTTGGTATCGTTAGTTTTCATCAAGTTAAGCATGTTGTTTCTCAAACAGTATTGTATTGATAATTTTCATGAAGTTAAGCATGTAGTTTCTCACAAAGTGTTCTACTGGTAGTTTTCATGAAGTTAAGCAAGTAGATTCACAAACAGTGTTGTATCGTTAGTTTTCATGGAGTTAAGCGTGTAGTTTCACAAACAATGTTGTATCGTTAGTTTTCATGAACATGAGCATGTAGAGTCTCAAACAGTTTGGAATCATTAGTTTTCATCAAGTTAAGCATGTTGTTTCTCAAACAGTATTGTATCGATAGTGTTCATGAAGTTAAGCAAGTAGTTTCACAATCCAGTGTTATATCGTTAGTTTTCATGAAGTTTAGCAGGTAGTTACACAAATAGTTTTGTATCATTAGTTTTCATGGAGTTAAGCGCTGAGTTTCACAAACAATGTTGTATCGTTAGTTTTCATGAACATAAGCAGGTAGAGTCTCAAACAGTTTGGTATCGTTAGTTTTCATCAAGTTAAGCATGTTGTTTCTCAAACAGTATTGTATCGATAGTTTTCATGAAGTTAAGCATGTAGTTTCTCAACACAGTGTTGTATCGTGTATTCTTCATGAAGTTAAGCAAGTAGTTACACAAACAGTGTTGTATCGTTAGTTTTCATGGAGTTAAGCACGCAGTTTCACAAACAATGTAGTATCGTTAGTTTTCATGAACATAAGCATGTAGAGTCTCAAACAGTTTGGAATCATTTGTTTTCATCAAGTTAAGCATGTTGTTTCTCAAACAGTATTGTATCGATAGTGTTCATGAAGTTAAGCAAGTAGTTTCACATCCAGTGTTATATCGTTAGTTTTCATGAAGTTAAGCAGGTAGTTACACAAATAGTGTTGTATCATTAGTTTTCATGGAGTTAAGCGTGAGTTTCACAAACAATGTTGTATCGTTAGTTTTCATGAACATAAGCATGTAGAGTCTCAAACAGTTTGGTATCGTTAGTTTTCATCAAGTTAAGCAAGTAGTTTCACAAAGCAGTGTTATATCGTTAGTTTTCATGAAATTAAGCATGTAGTTTCTCACACAGTGTTGTATTGGTAGTTTTCATGAAGTTAAGCAAGTAGTTACACAAACAGTGTTGTATCGTTAGTTTTCATGGAGTTAAGCGCGTAGTTTCACAAACAATGTAGTATCGTTAGTTTTCATGAACATAAGCATTTAGAGTCTCAAACAGTTTGGTATCATTTGTTTTCATCAAGTTAAGCATGTTGTTTCTCAAACACTATTGTATCGATAGTGTTCATGAAGTTAAGCATGTAGTTTCACAACCAGTGTTATATCGTTAGTTTTCATGAAGTTAAGCAGGTAGTTTCAACAGTGTTGTATCATTAGTTTTCATGGAGTTAAGCATGGAGTTTCACAACAATGTTGTATCGTTAGTTTTCATGAACATAAGCATGTAGAGTCTCAAACAGTTTGGTATCGTTAGTTTTCATGAAATTAAGCATGTAGTTTCTCACAGTGTTGTATCATGTAGTTTTCATGAAGTTAAGCAAGTAGTTACACAAACAATGTTGTATCGTTAGTTTTCATGAAATTAAGCATGTAGTTTCTCACACAGTGTTGTATCGTGTAGTTTTCATGAAGTTAAGCAAGTAGTTACACAAACAGTGTTGTATCGTTAGTTTTCATGAAGTTAAGCATGTTGTTTCTCAAACAGTATTGTATCGATAGTTTTCATGAAGTTAAGCAATGTAGTTTCACAACCAGTGTTATATCGTTAGTTTTCATGAAATTAAGCATGTAGTTACTCACACAGTGTTGTATTGGTAGTTTTCATGAAGTTAAGCAAGTAGTTACACAAACAGTGTTGTATCGTTAGTTTTCATGGAGTTAAGCGGGCAGTTTCACAAACAATGTAGTATCGTTAGTTTTCATGAACATAAGCATGTAGAGTCTCAAACAGTTTGGTATCGTTAGTTTTAATCAAGTTAAGCAAGTTGTTACACAAACACGTTTGTATCGTTAGTATTCATGGAGTTAAGCATGTAGTTTCACAAACAATGTTGTATACGTTAGTTTTCATGAAAATAAGCATGTAGAGTCTCAAACAGTTTGGTATCATTAGTTTTCATCAAGTTAAGCATGTTGTTTCTCAAACAGTATTGTATCGATAGTGTTCATGAAGTTAAGCAAGTAGTTTCACATCCAGTGTTATATCGTTAGTTTTCATGAAGTTAAGCAGTGTAGTTACACAAACAGTGTTGTATCATTAGTTTTCATGGAGTTAAGCTGCGGAGTTTCACAAACAATGTTGTATCGTTAGTTTTCATGAACATAAGCATGTAGAGTCTCAAACAGTTTGGTATCGTTAGTTTTCATGAAATTAAGCATGTAGTTTCTCACACAGTGTTGTATCGCTAGTTTTCATGAAATTAAGCATGTAGTTTCTCACACAGTGTTGTATCGTTAGTTTTCATGAAGTTAAGCAAGTGGTTACACAACAATGTTGTATCTTTAGTTTTCATGAACATAAGCATGTAGAGTCTCAAACAGTTTGGTATCATTAGTTTTCATCAAGTTAAGCATGTTGTTTCTCAAACAGTATTGTATCGATAGTTTTCATGAAGTTAAGCAAGTAGTTACACAAACAGTGTTGTATCGTTAGTTTTCATGGAGTTAAGCGTGTAGTTTCACAAACAATGTTGTATCGTTAGTTTTCATGAACATAAGCATGTAGAGTCTCAAACAGTTTGGTATCGTTAGTTTTCATCAAGTTAAGCATGTTGTTTCTCAAACAGTATTGTATCGATAGTTTTCATGAAGTTAAGCAAGTAGTTTCACAACCAGTGTTATATCGTTAGTTTTCATAAAATTAAGCATGTAGTTTCTCACACAGTGTTGTATTGGTAGTTTTCATGAAGTTAAGCATGTAGTTACACAAACAGTGTTGTATCGTTAGTTTTCATGGAGTTAAGCATGCAGTTTCACAAACAATGTAGTTATCGTTAGTTTTCATGAACATAAGCATGTAGAGTCTCAAACAGTTTGGTATCGTTAGTTTTCATGAAATTAAGCATGTAGTTTCTCACACAGTGTTGTATCGGTAGTTTTCATGAAATTAAGCATGTAGTTTCTCAACACAGTGTTGTATGTGTAGTTTTCATGAAGTTAAGCAAGTAGTTTCACAAACAATGTTGTATCGTTAGTTTTCATGAACATAAGCATGTAGAGTCTCAAACAGTTTGGTATCATTAGTTTTCATCAAGTTAAGCATGTTGTTTCTCAAACAGTATTGTATCGATAGTTTTCATGAAGTTAAGCAAGTAGTTTCACAACCAGTGTTATATCGTTAGTTTTCATGAAGTTAAGCAGGTAGTTACACAAACAGTGTTGTATCATTAGTTTTCATGGAGTTAAGCGCGGAGTTTCACAAACAATGTTGTATCGTTAGTTTTCATGAACATAAGCATGTAGAGTCTCAAACAGTTTGGTATCGTTAGTTTTCATCAAGTTAAGCATGTTGTTTCTCAAACAGTATTGTATCGATAGTTTTCATGAAGTTAAGCAAGTAGTTTCACAACCAGTGTTATATCGTTAGTTTTCATGAAATTAAGCATGTAGTTTCTCACACAGTGTTGTATTGGTAGTTTTCATGAAGTTAAGCAAGTAGTTACACAAACAGTGTTGTATCGTTAGTTTTCATGGAGTTAAGCACGCAGTTTCACAAACAATGTAGTATCGTTAGTTTTCATGAACATAAGCATGTAGAGTCTCAAACAGTTTGGTATCGTTAGTTTTCATCAAGTTAAGCATGTTGTTTCTCAAACACTATTGTATCGATAGTGTTCATGAAGTTAAGCATGTAGTTTCACAACCAGTGTTATATCGTTAGTTTTCATGAAGTTAAGCAGGTAGTTACACAAACAGTGTTGTATCATTAGTTTTCATGGAAGTTAAGCAGGAGTTTCACAACAATGTTGTATCGTTAGTTTTCATGAACATGAGCATGTAGAGTCTCAAACAGTTTGGTATCGTTAGTTTTCATCAAGTTAAGCATGTTGTTTCTCAAACAGTATTGTATCGATAGTTTTCATGAAGTTAAGCAAGTAGTTTCACAACCAGTGTTATATCGTTAGTTTTCATGAAGTTAAGCAGGTAGTTACACAAACAGTTTTGTATCATTAGTTTTCATGGAGTTAAGCGTGAGTTTCACAAACAATGTTGTATCGTTAGTTTTCATGAACATAAGCATGTAGAGTCTCAAACAGTTTGGTATCGTTAGTTTTCATCAAGTTAAGCATGTTGTTTCTCAAACAGTATTGTATCGATAGTTTTCATGAAGTTAAGCAAGTAGTTTCACAACCAGTGTTATATCGTTAGTTTTTATGAAATTAAGCATGTAGTTTCTCACACAGTGTTGTATTGGTAGTTTTCATGAAGTTAAGCAAGGAGTTACACAAACAGTGTTGTATCGTTAGTTTTCATGGAGTTAAGCGTGCAGTTTCACAAACAATGTAGTATCGTTAGTTTTCATGAACATAAGCATTTAGAGTCTCAAACAGTTTGGTATCATTAGTTTTCATCAAGTTAAGCATGTTGTTTCTCAAACACTATTGTATCGATAGTATTCATGAAGTTAAGCAAGTAGTTTCACAACCAGTGTTGTATCGTTAGTTTTCATGGAGTTAAGCGTGAATTTCACAAACAATGTTAGTATCGTTAGTTTTCATGAACATAAGCATGTAGAGTCTCAAACAGTTTGGTATCGTTAGTTTTCATCAAGTTAAGCATGTTGTTTCTCAAACAGTATTGTATCGATAGTTTTCATGAAGTTAAGCATGTAGTTTCTCACACAGTGTTGTATGTGTAGTTCTTCATGAAGTTAAGCAAGTAGTTACACAAACAGTGTTGTATCGTTAGTTTTCATGGAGTTAAGCACGCAGTTTCACAAACAATGTAGTATCGTTAGTTTTCATGAACATAAGCATGTACAGTCTCAAACAGTTTGGTATCATTTGTTTTCATCAAGTTAAGCATGTTGTTTCTCAAACAGTATTGTATCGATAGTGTTCATGAAGTTAAGCAAGTAGTTTCACAACCAGTGTTATATCGTTAGTTTTCATGAAGTTAAGCAGGTAGTTACACAAACAGTGTTGTATCATTAGTTTTCATGGAGTTAAGCGCGAGTTTCACAAACAATGTTGTATCGTTAGTTTTCATGAACATAAGCATGTAGATTCTCAAACAGTTTGGTATCGTTAGTTTTCATCAAGTTAAGCAAGTAGTTTCTCAAACAGTGTTGTATCGTTAGTTTTCATAAAATTAAGCATGTAGTTTCTCACACAGTGTTGTATTGGTAGTTTTCATGAAGTTAAGCAAGTAGTTACACAAACAGTGTTGTATCGTTAGTTTTCATGGAGTTAAGCGCGTAGTTTCACAAACAATGTAGTATCGTTAGTTTTCATGAACATAAGCATTTAGAGTCTCAAACAGTTTGGTATCATTTGTTTTCATCAAGTTAAGCATGTTGTTTCTCAAACACTATTGTATCGATAGTGTTCATGAAGTTAAGCAAGTAGTTTCACAACCAGTGTTATATCGTTAGTTTTCATGAAGTTAAGCAGGTAGTTACACAAACAGTGTTGTATCATTAGTTTTCATGGAGTTAAGCGCGGAGTTTCACAACAATGTTGTATCGTTAGTTTTCATGAACATAAGCATGTAGAGTCTCAAACAGTTTGGTATCGTTAGTTTTCATGAAATTAAGCATGTAGTTTCTCAAACAGTATTGTATATGATAGTTTTCATGAAGTTAAGCAAGTAGTTACACAAACAATGTTGTATCGTTAGTTTTCATGAAATTAAGCATGTAGTTTCTCACACAGTGTTGTATGTGTATTTTTCATGAAGTTAAGCAAGTAGTTACACAAACAGTGTTGTATAGTTTGTTTTCATGGAGTTAAGCATGTTGTTTCTCAAACACTAATGTATCGATAGTTTTCATGAAGTTAAGCATGTAGTTTCACAACCAGTGTTATATCGTTAGTTTTCATGAAATTAAGCATGTAGTTACTCACACAGTGTTGTATTGGTAGTTTTCATGAAGTTAAGCAAGTAGTTACACAAACAGTGTTGTATCGTTAGTTTTCATGGAGTTAAGCTGGCAGTTTCACAAACAATGTAGTATCGTTAGTTTTCATGAACATAAGCATGTAGAGTCTCAAACAGTTTGGTATCGTTAGTTTTCATCAAGTTAAGCAAGTTGTTTCACAAACAGTGTTGTATCGTTAGTTTTCATGGAGTTAAGCATGTAGTTTCACAAACAATGTTGTATCGTTAGTTTTCATGAACATAAGCATGTAGAGTCTCAAACAGTTTGGTATCGTTAGTTTTCATCAAGTTAAGCATGTTGTTTCTCAAACAGTATTGTATCGATAGTTTTCATGAAGTTAAGCAAGTAGTTTCACAACCAGTGTTATATCGTTAGTTTTCATGAAGTTAAGCAGGTAGTTACACAAACAGTGTTGTATCATTAGTTTTCATCGAGTTAAGTGCGAGTTTCACAAACAATGTTGTATCGTTAGTTTTCATGAACATAAGCATGTAGAGTCTCAAACTGTTTGGTATCGTAAGTCTTCATGAAATTAAGCATGTAGTTTCTCACACAGTGTTGTATCGTTAGTTTTCATGAAATTAAGCATGTAGTTTCTCACACAGTGTTGTATGTGTATTTTTCATGAAGTTAAGCAAGTAGTTTCACAAACAATGTTGTATCGTTAGTTTTCATGAACATAAGCATGTAGAGTCTCAAACAGTTTGGTATCATTAGTTTTCATCAAGTTAAGCATGTTGTTTCTCAAACAGTATTGTATCGATAGTTTTCATGAAGTTAAGCAAGTAGTTACACAATCAGTGTTGTATCGTTAGTTTTCATGGAGTTAAGCATGTAGTTTCACAAACAATGTTGTATCGTTAGTTTTCATGAACATAAGCATGTAGAGTCTCAAACAGTTTGGTATCGTTAGTTTTCATCAAGTTAAGCATGTTGTTTCTCAAACAGTATTGTATCGATAGTTTTCATGAAGTTAAGCAAGTAGTTTCACAACCAGTGTTATATCGTTAGTTTTCATGAAATTAAGCATGTAGTTTCTCACACAGTGTTGTATTGGTAGTTTTCATGAAGTTAAGCAAGTAGTTACACAAACAGTGTTGTATCGTTAGTTTTCATGGAGTTAAGCATGCAGTTTCACAAACAATGTAGTATCGTTAGTTTTCATGAACATAAGCATGTAGAGTCTCAAACAGTTTGGTATCGTAAGTTTTCATGAAATTAAGCATGTAGTTTCTCACACAGTGTTGTATCCGTTAGTTTTCATGAAGTTAAGCATGTAGTTTCTCAACACAGTGTTGTATCATGTAGTTTTCATGAAGTTAAGCAAGTAGTTTCACAAACAATGTTGTATCGTTAGTTTTCATGAACATAAGCATGTAGAGTCTCAAACAGTTTGGAATCGTTAGTTTTCATCAAGTTAAGCATGTATGTTTCTCAAACAGTATTGTATCGATAGTGTTCATGAAGTTAAGCAAGTAGTTTCACATCCAGTGTTATATCGTTAGTTTTCATGAAGTTAAGCAGGTAGTTACACAAAGAGTGTTGTATCATTAGTTTTCATGGAGTTAAGCGCGGAGTTTCACAAACAATGTTGTATCGTTAGTTTTCATGAACATAAGCATGTAGAGTCTCAAACAGTTTGGTATCGTTAGTTTTCATCAAGTTAAGCATGTTGTTTCTCAAACAGTATTGTATCGATAGCTTTTCATGAAGTTAAGCAAGTAGTTTCACAACCAGTGTTATATCGTTAGTGTTCATGAAATTAAGCATGTAGTTTCTCAAACAGTGTTGTATTGGTAGTTTTCATGAAGTTAAGCAAGTAGTTACACAAACAGTGTTGTATCGTTAGTTTTCATGGAGTTAAGCGCGTAGTTTCACAAACAATGTAGTATCGTTAGTTTTCATGAACATAAGCATTTAGAGTCTCAAACAGTTTGGTATCATTTGTTTTCATCAAGTTAAGCATGTTGTTTCTCAAACACTATTGTATCGATAGTGTTCATGAAGTTAAGCATGTAGTTTCACAACCAGTGTTATATCGTTAGTTTTCATGAAGTTAAGCAGGTAGTTACACAAAGAGTGTTGTATCATTAGTTTTCATGGAGTTAAGCGCGGAGTTTCACAAACAATGTTGTATCGTTAGTTTTCATGAACATAAGCATGTAGAGTCTCAAACAGTTTGGTATCGTTAGTTTTCATCAAGTTAAGCATGTTGTTTCTCAAACACTATTGTATCGATAGTTTTCATGAAGTTAAGCAGGTAGTTTCACAACCAGTGTTGTATCGTTAGTTTTCATGAAATTAAGCATGTAGTTTCTCACACAGTGTTGTATTGGTAGTTTTCATGAAGTTAAGCAAGTAGTTACACAAACAGTGTTGTATCGTTAGTTTTCATGGAGTTAAGCACGTAGTTTCACAAACAATGTTGTATCGTTAGTTTTCATGAACATAAGCATGTAGAGTCTCAAACAGTTTGGTATCGTAAGTTTTCATGAAATTAAGCATGTAGTTTCTCACACAGTGTTGTATCGTTAGTTTTCATGAAATTAAGCATGTAGTTTCTCACACAGTGTTGTATGTGTATTTTTCATGAAGTTAAGCAAGTAGTTCCACAAACAATGTTGTATCGTTAGTTTTCATGAGCATAAGCATGTCGAGTCTCAAACAGTTTGGAATCATTTGTTTTCATCAAGTTAAGCATGTTGTTTCTCAAACAGTATTGTATCGATAGTGTTCATGAAGTTAAGCAAGTAGTTTCACATCCAGTGTTATATCGTTAGTTTTCATGAAGTTAAGCAGGTAGTTACACAAAGAGTGTTGTATCATTAGTTTTCATGGAGTTAAGCGCGGAGTTTCACAAACAATGTTGTATCGTTAGTTTTCATGAACATAAGCATGTAGAGTCTCAAACAGTTTGGTATCGTTAGTTTTCATCAAGTTAAGCATGTTGTTTCTCAAACAGTATTGTATCGATAGTTTTCATGAAGTTAAGCAAGTAGTTTCACAACCAGTGTTATATCGTTAGTTTTCATGAAATTAAGCATGTAGTTTCTCACACAGTGTTGTATTGGTAGTTTTCATGAAGTTAAGCAAGTAGTTACACAAACAGTGTTGTATCGTTAGTTTTCATGGAGTTAAGTACGTAGTTTCACAAACAATGTTGTATCGTTAGTTTTCATGAACATAAGCATGTAGAGTCTCAAACAGTTTGGTATCGTTAGTTTTCATGAAGTTAAGCATGTAGTTTCTCAAACAGTGTTGTATCGTTAGTTTTCATGAAATTAAGCATGTAGTTTCTCACAACAGTGTTGTATGTGTATTTTTCATGAAGTTAAGCAAGTAGTTTCACAAACAATGTTGTATCGTTAGTTTTCATGAACATAAGCATGTAGAGTCTCAAACAGTTTGGTATCGTTAGTTTTCATCAAGTTAAGCATGTTGTTTCTCAAACAGTATTGTATCGATAGTTTTCATGAAGTTAAGCAAGTAGTTTCACAACCAGTGTTATATCGTTAGTTTTCATGAAATTAAGCATGTAGGTTCTCACACAGTGTTGTATTGGTAGTTTTCATGAAGTTAAGCAAGTAGTTACACAAACAGTGTTGTATCGTTAGTTTTCATGGAGTTAAGCGTGTAGTTTCACAAACAATGTTGTATCGTTAGTTTTCATGAACATAAGCATGTAGAGTCTCAAACAGTTTGGTATCGTTAGTTTTCATCAAGTTAAGCATGTTGTTTCTCAAACAGTATTGTATCGATAGTTTTCATGAAGTTAAGCAAGTAGTTTCACAACCAGTGTTATATCGTTAGTTTTCATGAAGTTAAGCATGTAGTTTCTCAAACAGTGTTGTATCGTTAGTTTTCATGAACATTAAGCATGTAGAGTCTCAAACAGTTTGGTATCGTTAGTTTTCATCAAGTTAAGCCTGTTGTTTCTCAAACAGTATTGTATCGATAGTTTTCATGAAGTTAAGCAAGTAGTTTCACAACCAGTGTTATATCGTTAGTTTTCATGAAATTAAGCATGTAGTTTCTCACACAGTGTTGTATCGGTAGTTTTCATGAAGTTAAGCAAGTAGTTACACAAACAGTGTTGTATCGTTAGTTTTCATGGAGTTAAGCATGTAGTTTCACAAACAATGTTGTATCGTTAGTTTTCATGAACATAAGCATGTAGAGTCTCAAACAGTTTGGTATCGTAAGTTTTCATGAAATTAAGCATGTAGTTTCTCAAACAGTGTTGTATCGTTAGTTTTCATGAAATTAAGCATGTAGTTTCTCACACAGTGTTGTATCGTGTATTTTTCATGAAGTTAAGCAAGTAGTTATCACAAACAATGTTGTATCGTTAGTTTTCATGAACATAAGCATGTAGAGTCTCAAACAGTTTGGTATCATTAGTTTTCATCAAGTTAAGCATGTTGTTTCTCAAACAGTATTGTATCGATAGTTTTCATGAAGTTAAGCAAGTAGTTTCACAACCAGTGTTATATCGTTAGTTTTCATGAAGTTAAGCAGGTAGTTACACAAACAGTGTTGTATCATTAGTTTTCATGGAGTTAAGCGCGTAGTTTCACAAACAATGTTGTATCGTTAGTTTTCATGAACATAAGCATGTAGAGTCTCAAACAGTTTGGTATCGTTAGTTTTCATCAAGTTAAGCATGTTGTTTCTCAAACAGTATTGTATCGATAGTTTTCATGAAGTTAAGCAAGTAGTTTCACAACCAGTGTTATATCGTTAGTTTTCATGAAATTAAGCATGTAGTTTCTCACACAGTGTTGTATTGGTAGTTTTCATGAAGTTAAGCAAGTAGTTACACAAACAGTGTTGTATCGTTAGTTTTCATGGAGTTAAGCGTGCAGTTTCACAAACAATGTAGTATCGTTAGTTTTCATGAACATAAGCATGTAGAGTCTCAAACAGTTTGGTATCATTAGTTTTCATCAAGTTAAGCATGTTGTTTCTCAAACAGTATTGTATCGATAGTTTTCATGAAGTTAAGCAAGTAGTTTCACAACCAGTGTTATATCGTTAGTTTTCATGAAGTTAAGCATGTAGTTTCTCAAACAGTGTTGTATCGTTAGTTTTCATGAAGTTAAGCATGTAGTTTCACAAACAGTGTTGTATCGTTAGTTTTCATGAACATTAAGCATGTAGAGTCTCAAACAGTTTGGTATCGTTAGTTTTCATGAAGTTAAGCATGTAGTTTCTCACACAGTGTTGTATCGTGTAGTTTTCATGAAGTTAAGCAAGTAGTTTCACAAACAATGTTGTATCGTTAGTTTTCATGAACATAAGCATGTAGAGTCTCAAACAGTTTGGTATCGTTAGTTTTCATCAAGTTAAGCATGTTGTTTCTCAAACAGTATTGTATCGATAGTTTTCATGAAGTTAAGCAAGTAGTTTCACAACCAGTGTTATATCGTTAGTTTTCATGAAATTAAGCATGTAGTTTCTCACACAGTGTTGTATTGGTAGTTTTCATGAAGTTAAGCAAGTAGTTACACAAACAGTGTTGTATCGTTAGTTTTCATGGAGTTAAGCATGTAGTTTCACAAACAATGTTGTATCGTTAGTTTTCATGAACATAAGCATGTAGAGTCTCAAACAGTTTGGTATCGTTAGTTTTCATCAAGTTAAGCATGTTGTTTCTCAAACAGTGTTGTATCGATAGTTTTCATGGAGTTAAGCACGTAGTTTCACAAACAATGTTGTATCGTTAGTTTTCATGAACATAAGCATGTAGAGTCTCAAACAGTTTGGTATCGTTAGTTTTCATCAAGTTAAGCATGTTGTTTCTCAAACAGTATTGTATCGATAGTTTTCATGAAGTTAAGCAAGTAGTTTCACAACCAGTGTTATATCGTTAGTTTTCATGAAATTAAGCATGTAGTTTCTCACACAGTGTTGTATTGGTAGTTTTCATGAAGTTAAGCAAGTAGTTACACAAACAGTGTTGTATCGTTAGTTTTCATGGAGTTAAGCACGTAGTTTCACAAACAATGTTGTATCGTTAGTTTTCATGAACATAAGCATGTAGAGTCTCAAACAGTTTGGTATCGTTAGTTTTCATCAAGTTAAGCATGTTGTTACACAAACAGTGTTGTATCGTTAGTTTTCATGGAGTTAAGCAAGTAGTTTCACAAACAATGTTGTATCGTTAGTTTTCATGAACATAAGCATGTAGAGTCTCAAACAGTTTGGTATCGTTAGTTTTCATCAAGTTAAGCATGTTGTTTCTCAAACAGTATTGTATCGATAGTTTTCATGAAGTTAAGCAAGTAGTTTCACAACCAGAGTTATATCGTTAGTTTTCATGAAATTAAGCATGTAGTTTCTCACACAGTGTTGTATTGGTAGTTTTCATGAAGTTAAGCAAGTAGTTACACAAACAGTGTTGTATCGTTAGTTTTCATGGAGTTAAGCACGTAGTTTCACAAACAATGTAGTATCGTTAGTTTTCATGAACATAAGCATGTAGAGTCTCAAACAGTTTGGTATCATTTGTTTTCATCAAGTTAAGCATGTTGTTTCTCAAACACTATTGTATCGATAGTGTTCATGAAGTTAAGCATGTAGTTTCACAACCAGTGTTATATCGTTAGTTTTCATGAAGTTAAGCAGGTAGTTACACAAACAGTGTTGTATCATTAGTTTTCATGGAGTTAAGCGTGGAGTTTCACAAACAATGTTGTATCGTTAGTTTTCATGAACATAAGCATGTAGAGTCTCAAACAGTTTGGTATCGTTAGTTTTCATCAAGTTAAGCATGTTGTTTCTCAAACAGTATTGTATCGATAGTTTTCATGAAGTTAAGCAAGTAGTTTCACAAACAATGTTGTATCGTTAGTTTTCATGAACATAAGCATGTAGAGTCTCAAACAGTTTGGTATCGTTAGTTTTCATCAAGTTAAGCATGTTGTTTCTCAAACAGTATTGTATCGATAGTTTTCATGAAGTTAAGCAAGTAGTTTCACAACCAGAGTTATATCGTTAGTTTTCATGAAATTAAGCATGTAGTTTCTCACACAGTGTTGTATTGGTAGTTTTCATGAAGTTAAGCAAGTAGTTACACAAACAGTGTTGTATCGTTAGTTTTCATGGAGTTAAGCACGTAGTTTCACAAACAATGTTGTATCGTTAGTTTTCATGAACATAAGCATGTAGAGTCTCAAACAGTTTGGTATCGTTAGTTTTCATCAAGTTAAGCATGTTGTTTCTCAAACACTATTGTATCGATAGTTTTCATGAAGTTAAGCATGTAGTTTCACAACCAGTGTTATATCGTTAGTTTTCATGAAGTTAAGCAGGTAGTTACACAAACAGTGTTGTATCATTAGTTTTCATGGAGTTAAGCACGTAGTTTCACAAACAATGTTGTATCGTTAGTTTTCATGAACATAAGCATGTAGAGTCTCAAACAGTTTGGTATCGTTAGTTTTCATCAAGTTAAGCATGTTGTTTCTCAAACAGTATTGTATCGATAGTTTTCATGAAGTTAAGCAAGTAGTTTCACAACCAGAGTTATATCGTTAGTTTTCATGAAATTAAGCATGTAGTTTCTCACACAGTGTTGTATTGGTAGTTTTCATGAAGTTAATCAAGTAGTTACACAAACAGTGTTGTATCGTTAGTTTTCATGGAGTTAAGCGCGCAGTTTCACAAACAATGTAGTATCGTTAGTTTTCATGAACATAAGCATTTAGAGTCTCAAACAGTTTGGTATCATTTGTTTTCATCAAGTTAAGCATGTTGTTTCTCAAACACTATTGTATCGATAGTGTTCATGAAGTTAAGCATGTAGTTTCACAACCAGTGTTATATCGTTAGTTTTCATGAAGTTAAGCAGGTAGTTACACAAACAGTGTTGTATCATTAGTTTTCATGGAGTTAAGCGCGGAGATTCACAACAATGTTGTATCGTTAGTTTTCATGAAATTAAGCATGTAGTTTCTCACACAGTGTTGTATTGGTAGTTTTCATGAAGTTAAGCAAGTAGTTACACAAACAGTGTTGTATCGTTAGTTTTCATGGAGTTAAGCACGCAGTTTCACAAACAATGTAGTATCGTTAGTTTTCATGAACATAAGCATGTAGAGTCTCAAACAGTTTGGTATCGTTAGTTTTCATCAAGTTAAGCACGTTGTTTCTCAAACACAACTGTATCGATAGTTTTCATGAAGTTAAGCAAGTAGTTTCACAAACAAAGTTGTATCGTTAGTTTTCATGAACATAAGCATGTAGAGTCTCAAACAGTTTGGTATCGTTAGTTTTAATCAAGTTAAGCAAGTTGTTACACAAACAGTGTTGTATCGTTAGTTTTCATGGAGTTAAGCAAGTAGTTTCAGAAACAAAGTTGTATCATTAGTTTTCATGAACATAAGCATGTAGAGTCTCAAACAGTTTGGTATCGTTAGTTTTCATCAAGTTAAGCATGTTGTTTCTCAAACAGTATTGTATCGATAGTTTTCATGAAGTTAAGCAAGTAGTTTCACAACCAGTGTTATATCGTTAGTTTTCATGAAATTAAGCATGTAGTTTCTCACACAGTGTTGTATTGGTAGTTTTCATGAAGTTAAGCAAGTAGTTACACAAACAGTGTTGTATCGTTAGTTTTCATGGAGTTAAGCGCGTAGTTTCACAAACAATGTTGTATCGTTAGTTTTCATGAACATAAGCATGTAGAGTCTCAAACAGTTTGGTATCATTTGTTTTCATCAAGTTAAGCATGTTGTTTCTCAAACACTATTGTATCGATAGTGTTCATGAAGTTAAGCATGTAGTTTCACAACCAGTGTTATATCGTTAGTTTTCATGAAGTTAAGCAGGTAGTTACACAAACAGTGTTGTATCATTAGTTTTCATGGAGTTAAGCGCGGAGCTTCACAACAATGTTGTATCGTTAGTTTTCATGAACATAAGCATGTAGAGTCTCAAGCAGTTTGGTATCGTTAGATTTCATCAAGTTAAGCATGTTGTTTCTCAAACAGTATTGTATCGATAATTTTCATGAAGTTAAGCAAGTAGTTTCACAACCAGTGTTATATCGTTAGTTTTCATGAAATTAAGCATGTAGTTTCTCACACAGTGTTGTATTGGTAGTTTTCATGAAGTTAAGCAAGTAGTTACACAAACAGTGTTGTATCGTTAGTTTTCATGGAGTTAAGCGCGCAGTTTCACAAACAATGTTGTATCGTTAGTTTTCATGAACATAAGCATGTAGAGTCTCAAACAGTTTGGTATCGTTAGTTTTCATCAAGTTAAGCATGTTGTTTCTCAAACAGTATTGTATCGATAGTTTTCATGAAGTTAAGCAAGTAGTTTCACAACCAGTGTTATATCGTTAGTTTTCATGAAATTAAGCATGTAGTTTCTCACACAGTGTTGTATTGGTAGTTTTCATGAAGTTAAGCATGTGAGTTTCACAACCAGTGTTGTATCGTTAGTTTTCATGAAATTAAGCATGTAGTTTCTCAAACAGTGTTGTATCGTTAGTTTTCATGGAGTTAAGCACGTAGTTTCACAAACAATGTAGTATCGTTAGTTTTCATGAACATAAGCATGTAGAGTCTCAAACAGTTTGGTATCGTTAGTTTTCATCAAGTTAAGCACGTTGTTTCTCAAACAGTATTGTATCGATAGTTTTCATGAAGTTAAGCAAGTAGTTTCACAAACAAAGTTGTATCGTTAGTTTTCATGAACATAAGCATGTAGAGTCTCAAACAGTTTGGTATCGTTAGTTTTCATCAAGTTAAGCATGTTGTTTCACAAACAGTGTTGTATCGTTAGTTTTCATGAAGTTAAGCAAGTAGTTTCACAACCAGTGTTATATCGTTAGTTTTCATGAAGTTAAGCATGTAGTTTCACAAACAGTGTTGTATCGTTAGTTTTCATGGAGTTAAGCGCGTAGTTTCACAAACAATGTTGTATCGTTAGTTTTCATGAACATAAGCATGTAGAGTCTCAAACAGTTTGGTATCGTTAGTTTTCATCAAGTTAAGCATGTTGTTTCTCAAACAGTATTGTATCGATAGTTTTCATGAAGTTAAGCAAGTAGTTTCACAACCAGTGTTATATCGTTAGTTTTCATGAAATTAAGCATGTAGTTTCTCACACAGTGTTGTATTGGTAGTTTTCATGAAGTTAAGCAAGTAGTTACACAAACAGTGTTGTATCGTTAGTTTTCATGGAGTTAAGCGCGCAGTTTCACAAACAATGTAGTATCGTTAGTTTTCATGAACATAAGCATTTAGAGTCTCAAACAGTTTGGTATCGTTAGTTTTCATCAAGTTAAGCATGTTGTTTCTCAAACAGTATTGTATCGATAGTTTTCATGAAGTTAAGCAAGTAGTTTCACAAACAATGTTGTATCGTTAGTTTTCATGAACATAAGCATGTAGAGTCTCAAACAGTTTGGTATCGTTAGTTTTCATCAAGTTAAGCATGTTGTTTCTCAAACAGTATTGTATCGATAGTTTTCATGAAGTTAAGCAAGTAGTTTCACAACCAGTGTTATATCGTTAGTTTTCATGAAGTTAAGCAGGTAGTTACACAAACAGTGTTGTATCATTAGTTTTCATGGAGTTAAGCGCGGAGCTTCACAAACAATGTTGTATCGTTAGTTTTCATGAACATAAGCATGTAGAGTCTCAAACAGTTTGGTATCGTTAGTTTTCATCAAGTTAAGCATGTTGTTTCTCAAACAGTATTGTATCGATAATTTTCATGAAGTTAAGCAAGTAGTTTCACAACCAGTGTTATATCGTTAGTTTTCATGAAATTAAGCATGTAGTTTCTCACACAGTGTTGTATTGGTAGTTTTCATGAAGTTAAGCAAGTAGTTACACAAACAGTGTTGTATCGTTAGTTTTCATGGAGTTAAGCACGTAGTTTCACAAACAATGTAATATCGTTAGTTTTCATGAACATAAGCATGTAGAGTCTCAAACAGTTTGGTATCGTTAGTTTTCATCAAGTTAAGCAAGTTGTTACACAAACAGTGTTGTATCGTTAGTTTTCATGGAGTTAAGCATGTAGTTTCACAAACAATGTTGTATCGTTAGTTTTCATGAACATAAGCATGTAGAGTCTCAAACAGTTTGGTATCATTTGTTTTCATCAAGTTAAGCATGTTGTTTCTCAAACACTATTGTATCGATAGTGTTCATGAAGTTAAGCATGTAGTTTCACAACCAGTGTTATATCGTTAGTTTTCATGAAGTTAAGCAGGTAGTTACACAAACAGTGTTGTATCATTAGTTTTCATGGAGTTAAGCGCGGAGCTTCACAACAATGTTGTATCGTTAGTTTTCATGAACATAAGCATGTAGAGTCTCAAACAGTTTGGTATCGTTAGTTTTCATCAAGTTAAGCATGTTGTTTCTCAAACAGTATTGTATCGATAGTTTTCATGAAGTTAAGCAAGTAGTTTCACAACCAGTGTTATATCGTTAGTTTTCATGAAATTAAGCATGTAGTTTCTCACACAGTGTTGTATCATTAGTTTTCATGGAGTTAAGCACGGAGTTTCACAACAATGTTGTATCGTTAGTTTTCATGAACATAAGCATGTAGAGTCTCAAACAGTTTGGTATCGTTAGTTTTCATCAAGTTAAGCACGTTGTTTCTCAAACAGTATTTGTATCGATAGTTTTCATGAAGTTAAGCAAGTAGTTTCACAAACAAAGTTGTATCGTTAGTTTTCATGAACATAAGCATGTAGAGTCTCAAACAGTTTGCTATCGTTAGTTTTCATCAAGTTAAGCATGTTGTTTCTCAAACAGTATTGTATCGATAATTTTCATGAAGTTAAGCAAGTAGTTTCACAACCAGTGTTATATCGTTAGTTTTCATGAAATTAAGCATGTAGTTTCTCACACAGTGTTGTATTGGTAGTTTTCATGAAGTTAAGCAAGTAGTTACACAAACAGTGTTGTATCGTTAGTTTTCATGGAGTTAAGCGCGCAGTTTCACAAACAATGTAGTATCGTTAGTTTTCATGAACATAAGCATGTAGAGTCTCAAACAGTTTGGTATCGTTGGTTTTCATCAAGTTAAGCAAGTTGTTACACAAACAGTGTTGTATCGTTAGTTTTCATGGAGTTAAGCAAGTAGTTTCACAAACAAAGTTGTATCGTTAGTTTTCATGAACATAAGCATGTAGAGTCTCAACAGTATTGCTATCGTTAGTTTTCATCAAGTTAAGCATGTTGTTTCTCAAACAGTATTGTATCGATAGTTTTCATGAAGTTAAGCAAGTTGTTTCACAACCAGTGTTATATCGTTAGTTTTCATGAAATTAAGCATGTAGTTTCTCACACAGTGTTGTATTGGTAGTTTTCATGAAGTTAAGCAAGTAGTTACACAAACAGTGTTGTATCGTTAGTTTTCATGGAGTTAAGCACGCAGTTTCACAAACAATGTAGTATCGTTAGTTTTCATGAACATAAGCATGTAGAGTCTCAAACAGTTTGGTATCATTTGTTTTCATCAAGTTAAGCATGTTGTTTCTCAAACAGTATTGTATCGATAGTGTTCATGAAGTTAAGCATGTAGTTTCACAACCAGTGTTATATCGTTAGTTTTCATGAAGTTAAGCATGTAGTTACACAAACAGTGTTGTATCATTAGTTTTCATGGAGTTAAGCGCGGAGTTTCACAAACAATGTTGTATCGTTAGTTTTCATGAACATAAGCATGTAGAGTCTCAAACAGTTTGGTATCGTTAGTTTTCATCAAGTTAAGCATGTTGTTTCTCAAACAGTATTGTATCGATAGTTTTCATGAAGTTAAGCAAGTAGTTTCACAACCAGTGTTATATCGTTAATTTTCATGAAATTAAGCATGTAGTTTCTCACACAGTGTTGTATCATTAGTTTTCAGAGAGTTAAGCGCGGAGTATCACAAACAATGTTGTATCGTTAGTTTTCATGAACTTAAGCATGTAGAGTCTCAAACAGTTTGGTATCGTTAGTTTTAATCAAGTTAAGCAAGTTGTTACACAAACAGTGTTGTATCGTTAGTTTTCATGGAGTTAAGCAAGTAGTTTCACAACCAGAGTTATATCGTTAGTTTTCATGAAATTAAGCCTGTGGTTTCTCACACAGTGTTGTATTGGTAGTTTTCATGAAGTTAAGCAAGTAGTTACACAAACAGTGTTGTATCGTTAGTTTTCATGGAGTTAAGTGCGCTGTTTCACAAACAATGTTGTATCTTAGTTTTCATGAACATAAGCATGTAGAGTCTCAAACAGTTTGGTATCGTTAGTTTTCATCAAGTTAAGCATGTTGTTTCTCAAACAGTATTGTATCGATAGTTTTCATGAAGTTAAGCAAGTAGTTTCACAACCAGTGTTATATCGTTAGTTTTCATGAAATTAAGCATGTAGTTTCTCACACAGTGTTGTATTAGTAGTTTTCATGAAGTTAAGCATGTAGTTTCACAACCAGTGTTATATCGTTAGTTTTCATGAAATTAAGCATGTAGTTTCTCACACAGTGTTGTATTGGTAGTTTTCATGAAGTTAAGCAAGTAGTTACACAAACAGTGTTGTATCGTTAGTTTTCATGGAGTTAAGCACGCAGTTTCACAAACAATGTTGTATCGTTAGTTTTCATGAACATAAGCATTTAGAGTCTCAAACAGTTTGGTATCGTTAGTTTTCATCAAGTTAAGCATGTTGTTTCTCAAACAGTATTGTATCGATAGTTTTCATGAAGTTAAGCAAGTAGTTTCACAACCAGTGTTATATCGTTAGTTTTCATGAAATTAAGCATGTAGTTTCTCACACAGTGTTGTATTGGTAGTTTTCATGAAGTTAAGCAAGTAGTTACACAAACAGTGTTGTATCGTTAGTTTTCATGAACATAAGCATGTAGAGTCTCAAACAGTTTGGTATCGTTAGTTTTCATCAAGTTAAGCATGTTGTTTCTCAAACAGTGTTGTATCGATAGTTTTCATGAAGTTAAGCATGTAGTTTCACAACCAGTGTTATATCGTTAGTTTTCATGAAATTAAGCATGTAGTTTCTCAAACAGTGTTGTATCGTTAGTTTTCATGAAGTTAAGCATGTAGTTTCACAAACAGTGTTGTATCGTATAGTTTTCATGAAGTTAAGCATGTAGTTTCACAACCAGTGTTGTATCGTTAGTTTTCATGAAGTTAAGCACGTAGTTTCACAAACAATGTTGTATCGTTAGTTTTCATGAACATAAGCATGTAGATTCTCAAACAGTGTTGTATCGTTAGTTTTCATGAACATAAGCATGTAGAGTCTCAAACAGTTTGGTATCGTTAGTTTTCATCAAGTTAAGCATGTTGTTTCTCAAACAGTGTTGTATCGATAGTTTTCATGAAGTTAAGCAAGTAGTTTCACAAACAAAGTTGTATCGTTAGTTTTCATGAACATAAGCATGTAGAGTCTCAAACAGTTTGGTATCATTAGTTTTCATCAAGTTAAGCATGTTGTTTCTCAAACAGTATTGTATCGATAGTTTTCATGAAGTTAAGCAAGTAGTTTCACAACAGTGTTGTATCGTTAGTTTTCATGAAATTAAGCATGTAGTTTCTCACACAGTGTTGTATCGTGTAGTTTTCATGAAGTTAAGCAAGTAGTTACACAAACAGTGTTGTATCGTTAGTTTTCATGAAGTTAAGCAAGTAGTTTCACAAACAGTGTTGTATCGTTAGTTTTCATGGAGTTAAGCATGTAGTTTCACAAACAATGTTGTATCGTTAGTTTTCATGAACATAAGCATGTAGAGTCTCAAACAGTTTGGTATCGTTAGTTTTCATCAAGTTAAGCATGTAGTTTCTCAAACAGTGTTGTATCGTTAGTTTTCATGAAATTAAGCATGTAGTTTCTCAACACAGTGTTGTATCGTGTAGTTTTCATGAAGTTAAGCATGTAGTTACACAAACAGTGTTGTATCGTTAGTTTTCATGGAGTTAAGCACGTAGTTTCACAAACAATGTTGTATCGTTAGTTTTCATGAACATAAGCATGTAGAGTCTCAAACAGTTTGGTATCGTTAGTTTTCATGAACATAAGCATGTAGTTTCTCAAACAGTATTGTATCGTTAGTTTTCATGAAGTTAAGCAAGTAGTTACACAAACAGTGTTGTATCGTTAGTTTTCATGGAGTTAAGCAAGTAGTTTCACAAACAAAGTTGTATCGTTAGTTTTCATGAACATAAGCATGTAGAGTCTCAAACAGTTTGGTATCGTTAGTTTTCATCAAGTTAAGCATGTTGTTTCTCAAACAGTATTGTATCGATAGTTTTCATGAAGTTAAGCATGTAGTTTCACAACCAGTGTTATATCGTTAGTTTTCATGAAATTAAGCATGTAGTTTCTCACACAGTGTTGTATTAGTAGTTTTCATGAAGTTAAGCAAGTAGTTACACAAACAGTGTTGTATCGTTAGTTTTCATGGAGTTAAGCACGTAGTTTCACAAACAATGTAGTATCGTTAGTTTTCATGAACATAAGCATGTAGAGTCTCAAACAGTTTGGTATCGTTAGTTTTAATCAAGTTAAGCAAGTTGTTACACAAACAGTGTTGTATCGTTAGTTTTCATGGAGTTAAGCAAGTAGTTTCACAAACAATGTAGTATCGTTAGTTTTCATGAACATAAGCATTTAGAGTCTCAAACAGTTTGGTATCATTTGTTTTCATCAAGTTAAGCACGTTGTTTCTCAAACACTATTGTATCGATAGTGTTCATGAAGTTAAGCATGTAGTTTCACAACCAGTGTTATATCGTTAGTTTTCATGAAGTTAAGCAGGTAGTTACACAAACAGTGTTGTATCATTAGTTTTCATGGAGTTAAGCACGGAGTTTCACAAACAATGTTGTATCGTTAGTTTTCATGAACATTAAGCATGTAGAGTCTCAAACAGTTTGGTATCGTTAGTTTTCATCAAGTTAAGCATGTTGTTACATCAAACAGTGTTGTATCGTTAGTTTTCATGAAGTTAAGCAAGTAGTTTCACAAACAATGTTGTATCGTTAGTTTTCATGAACTTAAGCATGTAGTGTCTCAAACAGTTTGGTATCGTTAGTTTTCATCAAGTTAAGCATGTTGTTTCTCAAACAGTATTGTATCGATAATTTTCATGAAGTTAAGCAAGTAGTTTCACAACCAGTGTTATATCGTTAGTTTTCATGAAATTAAGCATGTAGTTTCTCACACAGTGTTGTATTGGTAGTTTTCATGAAGTTAAGCAAGTAGTTACACAAACAGTGTTGTATCGTTAGTTTTCATGGAGTTAAGCACGCAGTTTCACAAACAATGTAGTATCGTTAGTTTTCATGAACATAAGCATGTAGAGTCTCAAACAGTTTGGTATCGTTAGTTTTAATCAAGTTAAGCAAGTTGTTACACAAACAGTATTGTATCGATAGTGTTCATGAAGTTAAGCACGTAGTTTCACAACCAGTGTTATATCGTTAGTTTTCATGAAATTAAGCATGTAGTTTCTCACACAGTGTTGTATTGGTAGTTTTCATCAAGTTAAGCAAGTAGTTACACAAACAGTGTTGTATCGTTAGTTTTCATGGAGTTAAGCGCGTAGTTTCACAAACAATGTTGTATCGTTAGTTTTCATGAACATAAGCATGTAGAGTCTCAAACAGTTTGGTATCGTTAGTTTTCATGAAATTAAGCATGTAGTTTCTCACACAGTGTTGTATCGATAGTTTTCATGAAGTTAAGCAAGTAGTTACACAAACAGTGTTGTATCGTTAGTTTTCATGGAGTTAAGCATGTAGTTTCACAAACAATGTTGTATCGTTAGTTTTCATGAACATAAGCATGTAGAGTCTCAAACAGTTTGGTATCGTTAGTTTTCATCAAGTTAAGCATGTTGTTTCTCAAACAGTATTGTATCGATAGTTTTCATGAAGTTAAGCAAGTAGTTTCACAATCCAGTGTTATATCGTTAGTTTTCATGAAGTTAAGCATGTAGTTTCACAAACAGTGTTGTATTGGTAGTTTTCATGAAGTTAAATGCACATGGTAAGTTTCACAACAACAATGTTGTATCGTTAGTTTTCATGAACATAAGCATGTAGAGTCTCAAACAGTTTGGTATCGTTAGTTTTCATCAAGTTAAGCATGTTGTTTCTCAAACAGTATTGTATCGATAGTTTTCATGAAGTTAAGCAAGTAGTTTCACAACCAGTGTTATATCGTTAGTTTTCATGAAATTAAGCATGTAGTTTCTCACACAGTGTTGTATTGGTAGTTTTCATGAAGTTAAGCAAGTAGTTACACAAACAGTGTTGTATCGTTAGTTTTCATGGAGTTAAGCATGCAGTTTCACAAACAATGTAGTATCGTTAGTTTTCATGAACATAAGCATGTAGAGTCTCAAACAGTTTGGTATCATTTGTTTTCATCAAGTTAAGCATGTTGTTTCTCAAACACTATTGTATCGATAGTGTTCATGAAGTTAAGCATGTAGTTTCACAACCAGTGTTATATCGTTAGTTTTCATGAAGTTAAGCAGGTAGTTCACACAGTGTTGTATCATTAGTTTTCATGGAGTTAAGCCGAGTTTCACAACAATGTTGTATCGTTAGTTTTCATGAACATAAGCATGTAGAGTCTCAAACAGTTTGGTATCGTTAGTTTTCATGAAATTAAGCATGTAGTTTCTCAACACAGTATTGTATCGATAGTTTTCATGAAATTAAGCATGTAGTTTCTCACACAGTGTTGTATGTGTAGTTTTCATGAAGTTAAGCAAGTAGTTACACAAACAGTGTTGTATCGTTAGTTTTCATGAAGTTAAGCATGTAGTTTCACAAACAGTGTTGTATCGTGTAGTTTTCATGAAGTATAAGCAAGTAGATTACACAAACAGTGTTGTATCGTTAGTTTTCATGAAGTTAAGCATGTTGTTTCTCAAACAGTATTGTATCGATAGTTTTCATGAAGTTAAGCATGTAGTTTCACAACCAGTGTTATATCGTTAGTTTTCATGAAATTAAGCATGTAGTTTCTCACACAGTGTTGTATTGGTAGTTTTCATGAAGTTAAGCAAGTAGTTACACAAACAGTGTTGTATCGTTAGTTTTCATGGAGTTAAGCAGCGCAGTTTCACAAACAATGTAGTATCGTTAGTTTTCATGAACATAAGCATGTAGAGTCTCAAACAGTTTGGTATCGTTAGTTTTCATCAAGTTAAGCATGTTGTTACACAAACAGTGTTGTATCGTTAGTTTTCATGGAGTTAAGCATGTAGTTTCACAAACAATAGTTGTATCGTTAGTTTTCATGAACATAAGCATGTAGAGTCTCAAACAGTTTGGTATCATTTGTTTTCATCAAGTTAAGCATGTTGTTTCTCAAACAGTATTGTATCGATAGTGTTCATGAAGTTAAGCAAGTAGTTTCACATCCAGTGTTATATCGTTAGTTTTCATGAAGTTAAGCAGGTAGTTACACAAACAGTGTTGTATCATTAGTTTTCATGGAGTTAAGCGCGTAGTTTCACAAACAATGTTGTATCGTTAGTTTTCATGAACATAAGCATGTAGAGTCTCAAACAGTTTGGTATCGTTAGTTTTCATCAATGCTAAGCATGTTGTTTCTCAAACAGTATTGTATCGATAGTTTTCATGAAGTTAAGCAGGTAGTTTCATCACCAGTGTTATATCGTTAGTTTTCATGAAATTAAGCATGTAGTTTCTCACACAGTGTTGGATTGGTAGTTTTCATGAAGTTAAGCAAGTAGATACACAAACAGTGTTGTATCGTTAGTTTTCATGGAGTTAAGCGCGTAGTTTCACATACAATGTTGTATCGTTAGTTTTCATGAACATAAGCATGTAGAGTCTCAAACAGTTTGGTATCGTTAGTTTTCATCGAAATTAAGCATGTAGTTTCTCAAACAGTGTTGTATCGATAGTTTTCATCGAAGTTAAGCATGTAGTTTCTCACACAGTGTTGTATGTGTATTTTTCATGAAGTTAAGCAAGTAGTTACACAAACAATGTTGTATCGTTAGTTTTCATGAACATAAGCATGTAGAGTCTCAAACAGTTTGGTATCGTAAGTTTTCATGAAATTAAGCATGTAGTTTCTCACAACAGTGTTGTATCGTTAGTTTTCATGAAGTTAAGCATGTAGTTTCTCACACAGTGTTGTATGTTATTTTTCATGAAGTTAAGCAAGTAGTGTCACAAACAAAGTTGTATCGTTAGTTTTCATGAACATAAGCATGTAGAGTCTCAAACAGTTTGGTATCGTTAGTTTTCATCAAGTTAAGCATGTTGTTTCTCACACAGTATTGTATCGATAGTTTTCATGAAGTTAAGCAAGTAGTTTCACAACCAGTGTTATATCGTAAGTTTTCATGAAATTAAGCATGTAGTTTCTCACACAGTGTTGTATTGGTAGTTTTCATGAAGTTAAGCAAGTAGTTACACAAACAGTATTGTATCGTTAGTTTTCATGGAGTTAAGCATGCAGTTTCACAAACAATGTAGTATCGTTAGTTTTCATGAACATAAGCATGTAGTGTCTCAAACAGTTTGGTATCGTTAGTTTTCATCAAGTTAAGCATGTTGTTTCTCAAACAGTATTTTATCGATAGTTTTCATGAAGTTAAGCAAGTAGTTTCTCAAACAAATTGTATCGTTAGTTTTCATGAACATAAGCATGTAGGGTCTCAACGAGTTTGGTTTCATTTGTTTTCATGAAATTAAGCATGTAGTTCCTCACACAGTGTTGTATCGGTAGTTTTCATGAAGTTAAGCAAGTAGTTTCACAAACAATGTTGTATCGTTAGTTTTCATGAACATAAGCATGTAGAGCCTCAAACAGTTTGGTATCGTAAGTTTTCATGAAATTAAGCATGTAGTTTCTCACACAGTGTTGTATCGTTAGTTTTCATGAAGTTAAGCATGTAGTTTCTCACACAGTGTTGTATCGTGTATTTTTCATGTAGTTAAGCAAGTAGTTTCACAAACAATGTTGTATCGTTAGTTTTCATGAACATAAGCATGTAGAGTCTCAAACAGTTTGGTATCGTAAGTTTTCCTGAAATTAAGTATGTAGTTTCTCACACAGTGATGTATCGTTAGTTTTCATCAAATTAAGCATGTAGTTTCTCACAGCAGTGTTGTATCGTGTATTTTTCATGAAGTTAAGCACGTAGTTTCACAATCAATGTTGTATCGTTAGTGTTCATGAACATAAAGCATGTAGAGTCTCATAACAGTTTGGTATCATAAGTTTTCATGAAATTAAGCATGTAGTTTCTCACACAGAGTTGTATCGTTAGTTTTCATCAAGTTAAGCATGTAGTTTCACAAACAGTGTTGTATCGTTAGTTTTCATGAAGTTAAGCAAGTAGTTTCACAAACAATGTTGTATCAGTTAGGTTTCATGAACATAAGCATGTAGAGTCTCAAACAGTTTGGTATCGTTAGTTTTCATCAAGTTAAGCATGTTGTTTCTCAAACACTATTGTATCGATAGTTTTCATGAAGTTAAGCAGGTAGATTACACCACCAGTGTTATATCGTAAGTTTTCATGAAATTAAGCATGTAGTTTCTCACACAGTGTTGTATTGGTAGTTTTCATGAAGTTAAGCAAGTAGTTACACAAACAGTGTTGTATCGTTACTTTTCATGGAGTTAAGCAAGTAGTCTCACAAACAATGTTGTATCGTTTAGTTATCATGAACATAAGCATGTAGAGTACTCAAACAGTTTGGTATCATAAGTTTTCATGAAATTAAGCATGTAGATTTCTCACACTGTGTTGTATCGTTAGTTTTCATTAAGTTAAGCATGTAGTTTCTCACATAGTGTTGTATGTGTATTTTTCATGAAGTTAAGCAATGTAGTTACACAAACAATGTTGTATCATTAGCTTTCATGAACATAAGCATGTAGTGTCTCAAACAGTTTGGTATCGTTAGTATTCATCAAGTTAAGCATGTTGTTTCTCAAACAGTATTGTATCGATAGTTTTCAGGAAGTTAAGCAAGTAGTTTCACAAACAAATTGTATCGTTAGTTTTCATGAACATAAGCATGTAGAGTCTCAAACAGTTTGGTATCGTTAGTTTTCATCAAGTTAAGCATGTTGTTTCTCAAACACTATTGTATCGATAGTTTTCATGAAGTTAAGCAGGTAGTTTCACCACCAGTGTTTATCGTAAGTTTTCATGAAATTAAGCATGTAGTTTCTCACACAGTGATATATTGGTAGTTTTCATGAAGTTAAGCATGTAGATACACAAACAGTGTTGTATCGTTACTTTTCATGGAGTTAAGTGCGTAGTTTCACAAACAATGTTGTAACGTTAGTTTTCATGAACATACAGCATGTAGAGTCTCAAACAGTTTGGTATCGTAAGTTTTCATGACATTAAGCATTTAGTTTCTCACACAGAGTTGTATCATTAGTTTTCATGAAGTTAAGCACAGTAGTTTCACAAACAATGTTGTATCGTTAGTTTTCATGAACATAAGCATGTAGAGTCTCAAACAGTTTGGTATCGTTAGTTTACATCAAGTTAAGCATGTTGATTCTCAAACACTATTGTATCGATAGTTTTCATGAAGTTAAGTAGGTAGTTTCACCACCAGTGTTTATCGTAAGTTTTCATGAAAGTAACCATGTAGTTTCTCACACAGTGTTGTATCGGTAGTTTTCATGGAGTTAAGCACGTAGTTTCACAAACAATGTTGTATCGTTAGTTTTCATGAACATAAGCATGTAGAGTCTCAAACAGTTTGGTATCGTAAGTTTTCATGAAATTAAGCATGTAGTTTCTCACACAGTGTTGTATGTGTATTTTTCATGAAGTTAAGCAAGTAGTTCCACAAACAATGTTGTATCGTTAGTTTTCATGAACATAAGCATGTAGAGTCTCAAACAGTTTGGTATCGTTAGTTTTCATCAAGTTAAGCATGTTGTTTCTCAATCAGTATTGTATCGATAGTTTTCATGAAGTTAAGCAAGTAGTTTCACAAACAAACTTGTATCGTTAGTTTTCATGAACATAAGCATGTAGTGTCTCAAACAGTTTGGTATCGTTAGTTTTCATCAAGTTAAGCATGTTGTTTCTCAAACAGTATTGTATCGATAGTTTTCATGAAGTTAAGCACGTAGTTTCACAAACAATGTTGTATCGTTAGTTTTCATGAACATAAGCATGTAGAGTCTCAAACAGTTTGGTATCGTTAGTTTTCATGAAATTAAGCATGTAGTTCCTCACACAGTGTTGTATGTGTATTTTTCATGAAGTTAAGCAAGTAGTTTCACAAACAATGTTGTATCGTTAGTTTTCATGAACATAAGCATGTAGAGTCTCAAACAGTTTGGTATCGTTAGTTTTCATCAAGTTAAGCATGTTGTTTCTCAAACACTATTGTATCGATAGTTTTCATGAAGTTAAGCAGGTAGTTTCACCACCAGTGTTATATCGTAAGTTTTCATGAAATTAAGCATGTAGTTTCTCACACAGTGTTGTATTGGTAGTTTTCATGAAGTTAAGCAAGTAGTTACACAAACAGTGTTGTATCGTTAGTTTTCATGGAGTTAAGCGCGTAGTTTCACAAACAATGTTGTATCGTTAGTTTTCATGAACATAAGCATGTAGAGTCTCAAACAGTTTGGTATCGTTAGTTTTCATCAAGTTAAGCATGTTGTTTCTCAATCAGTATTGTATCGATAGTTTTCATGAAGTTAAGCAAGTAGTTTCACAAACAAACTTGTATCGTTAGTTTTCATGAACATAAGCATGTAGTGTCTCAAACAGTTTGGTATCGTTAGTTTTCATGAAATTAAGCATGTAGTTTCTCAAACAGTGTTGTATCGTTAGTTTTCATGGAGTTAAGCACGTAGTTTCACAAACAATGTTGTATCGTTAGTTTTCATGAACATAAGCATGTAGAGTCTCAAACAGTTTTGTATCGTTAGTTTTCATCAAGTTAAGCATGTTGTTTCTCAAACAGTATTGTATCGATAGTTTTCATGAAGTTAAGCAAGTAGTTTCACCACCAGTGTTATATCGTAAGTTTTCATGAAATTAAGCATGTAGTTTCTCACACAGTGTTGTATTGGTAGATTTCATGAAGTTAAGCAAGTAGTTACACAAACAGTGTTGTATCATTAGTTTTCATGGAGTTAAGCGCGTAGTTTCACAAACAATGTTGTATCGTTAGTTTTCATGAACATAAGCATGTAAGTCTCAAACAGTTTGGTATCGTTAGTTTTCATCAAGTTAAGCATGTTGTTTCTCAAACAGTATTGTATCGATAGTTTTCATGGAAGTTAAGCAAGTAGTTTCACAAACAAACTTGTATCGTTAGTTTTCATGAACATAAGCATGTAGTGTCTCAAACAGTTTGGTATCGTTAGTTTTCATCAAGTTAAGCATGTTGTTTCTCAAACAGTATTGTATCGATAGTTTTCATGAAGTTAAGCAAGTAGTTTCACAAACAATGTTGTATCGTTAGTTTTCATGAACATAAGCATGTAGATTCTCAAACAGTTTGGTATTCGTATGTTTTCATGAAATTAAGCATGTAGTTTCTCAATCAGTGTTTTATCGTGTAGTTTTCATGAAGTTAAGCAAGTAGTTTCACAAACAATGTTGTATCGTTAGTTTTCATGAACATAAGCATGTAGAGTCTCAAACAGTTTGGTATCGTAAGTTTTCATGAAGTTAAGCATGTAGTTTCTCACACAGTGTTGTATCGTTAGTTTTCATCAAGTTAAGCATGTAGTTTCACACACAGTGTTGTATGTGTATTTTTCATGAAGTTAAGCAAGTAGTTACACAAACAATGTTGTATCGTTAGTTTTCATGAACATAAGCATGTAGAGTCTCAAACAGTTTGGTATCGTTAGTTTTCATCAAGTTAAGCATGTTGTTTCTCAAACAGTATTGTATCGATAGTTTTCATGAAGTTAAGCAAGTAGTTTCACAACCAGTGTTATATCGTAAGTTTTCTTGAAATTAAGCATGTAGTTTCTCACACAGTGTTGTATTGGTAGTTTTCATGAAGTTAAGCAAGTAGTTACACAAACAGTGTTGTATCGTTAGTTTTCATGGAGTTAAGCATGTAGTGTCACAAACAATGTTGTATCGTTAGTTTTCATGAACATAAGCATGTAGAGTCTCAAACAGTTTGGTATCGTAAGTTTTCATCAAATTAAGCATGTAGTTTCTCACACAGTGTTGTATGTGTATTTTTCATGAAGTTAAGCAAGTAGTTACACAAACAATGTTGTATCGTTAGTTTTCATGAACATAAGCATGTAGAGTCTCAAACAGTTTGGTATCGTTAGTTTTCATCAAATTAAGCATGTTGTTTCTCAAACAGTATTGTATCGATAGTTTTCATGAAGTTAAGCAAGTAGTTTCACCACCAGTGTTATATCGTAAGTTTTCATGAAATTAAGCATGTAGTTTCTCACACAGTGTTGTATTGGTAGTTTTCATGAAGTTAAGCAAGTAGTTTCACAAACAATGTTGTATCGTTACTTTTCATGGAGTTAAGCATGCGTAGTTTCACAAACAATGTTGTATCGTTAGTTTTCATGAACATAAGCATGTAGAGTCTCAAACAGTTTGGTATCGTAAGTTTTCATGAAATTAAGCATGTAGTTTCTCACACAGTGTTGTATGTGTAGTTTTCATGAAGTTAAGCAAGTAGTTTCCACAAACAATGTTGTATCGTTAGTTTTCATGAAGTATAAGCATGTAGAGTCTCAAACAGTTTGGTATCGTTAGTTTTCATCAACTTAAGCATGTTGTTTCTCAAACAGTATTGTATCGATAGTTTTCATGAAGTTAAGCATGTAGTTTCACCACCAGTGTTATATCGTTAGTTTTCATGAAATTAAGCATGTAGTTTCTCACACAGTGTTGTATGTGTATTTTTCATGAAGTTAAGCAAGTAGTTTCACAAACAATGTTGTATCGTTAGTTTTCATGAACATAAGCATGTAGAGTCTCAAACAGTTTGGTATCGTTAGTTTTCATCGAAGTTAAGCATGTAGTTTCTCAAACAGTGTTGTATCGTATAGTTTTCATGAAGTTAAGCAAGTAGTGTCACAAACAATGTTGTATCGTTAGTTTTCATGAACATAAGCATGTAGAGTCTCAAACAGTTTGGTATCGTTAGTTTTCATCAAGTTAAGCATGTTGTTTCTCAAACAGTATTGTATCGATAGTTTTCATGAAGTTAAGCAAGTAGTTTCACCACCAGTGTTATATCGTAAGTTTTCATGAAATTAAGCATGTAGTTTCTCACACAGTGTTGTATTGGTAGTTTTCATGAAGTTAAGCAAGTAGTTACACAAACAGTGTTGTATCGTTAGTTTTCATGGAGTTAAGCGCGTAGTTTCACAAACAATGTTGTATCGTTAGTTTTCATGAACATAAGCATGTAGAGTCTCAAACAGTTTGGTATCGTTAGTTTTCATCAAGTTAAGCATGTTGTTTCTCAAACAGTATTGTATCGATAGTTTTCATGGAGTTAAGCACGTAGTTTCACAAACAATGTTGTATCGTTAGTTTTCATGAACATAAGCATGTAGTAGTCTCAAACAGTTTGGTATCGTTAGTTTTCATCAAGTTAAGCATGTTGTTTCTCAAACAGTATTGTATCGATAGTTTTCATGAAGTTAAGCAGGTAGTTTCACCACCAGTGTTATATCGTAAGTTTTCATGAAATTAAGCATGTAGTTTCTCACACAGTGTTGTATTGGTAGTTTTCATGAAGTTAAGCAAGTAGTTACACAAACAGTGTTGTATCCTTAGTTTTCATGGAGTTAAGCACGTAGTTTCACAAACAATGTTGTATCGTTAGTTTTCATGAACATAAGCATGTAGAGTCTCAAACAGTTTGGTATCGTTAGTTTTCATCAAGTTAAGCATGTTGTTTCTCAATCAGTATTGTATCGATAGTTTTCATGAAGTTAAGCAAGTAGTTTCACAAACAATGTTGTATCGTTAGTTTTCATGAACATAAGCATGTAGTGTCTCAAACAGTTTGGTATCGTTAGTTTTCATCAAGTTAAGCATGTTGTTTCTCAAACAGTGTTGTATCGTTAGTTTTCATGGAGTTAAGCACGTAGTTTCACAAACAATGTTGTATCGTTAGTTTTCATGAACATAAGCATGTAGAGTCTCAAACAGTTTGGTATCGTTAGTTTTCATGAAATTAAGCATGTAGTTTCTCAAACAGTGTTGTATGCGATAGTTTTCATGAAGTTAAGCAATGTAGTTTCACAAACAATGTTGTATCGTTAGTTTTCATGAACATAAGCATGTAGAGTCTCAAACAGTTTGGTATCGTAAGTTTTCATGAAGTTAAGCATGTAGTTTCTCACACAGTGTTGTATCGTTAGTTTTCATGAAATTAAGCATGTAGTTTCTCACACAGTGTTGTATGTGTATTTTTCATGAAGTTAAGCAAGTAGTTACACAAACAATGTTGTATCGTTAGTTTTCATGAACATAAGCATGTAGAGTCTCAAACAGTTTGGTATCGTAAGTTTTCATGAAATTAAGCATGTAGTTTCTCACACAGGGTTGTATCGTTAGTTTTCATCAAATTAAGCATGTAGTTTCTCACACAGTGTTGTATGTGTATTTTTCATGAAGTTAAGCAAGTAGTTACACAAACAATGTTGTATCGTTAGTTTTCATGAACATAAGCATGTAGAGTCTCAAACAGTTTGGTATCGTTAGTTTTCATCAAGTTAAGCATGTAGTTTCTCAAACAGTATTGTATCGATAGTTTTCATGAAGTTAAGCAAGTAGTTTCTCACACAGTATTGTATCGTTAGTTTTCATGAAGTTAAGCAAGTAGTTTCACAAACAATGTTGTATCGTTAGTTTTCATGAACATTAAGCATGTAGAGTCTCAAACAGTGTTGTATCGTTAGTTTTCATGAAGTTAAGCATGTAGTTTCTCAAACAGTATTGTATCGATAGTTTTCATGAAGTTAAGCAAGTAGTTTCACAAACAAAGTTGTATCGTTAGTTTTCATGAACATAAGCATGTAGAGTCTCAAACAGTTTGGTATCGTTAGTTTTCATCAAGTTAAGCATGTTGTTTCTCAAACAGTATTGTATCGATAGTTTTCATGAAGTTAAGCAAGTAGTTTCACCACCAGTGTTATATCGTAAGTTTTCATGAAATTAAGCATGTAGTTTCTCACACAGTGTTGTATTGGTAGTTTTCATGAAGTTAAGCAAGTAGTTACACAAACAGTGTTGTATCGTTAGTTTTCATGGAGTTAAGCACGTAGTTTCACAAACAATGTTGTATCGTTAGTTTTCATGAACATAAGCATGTAGAGTCTCAAACAGTTTGGTATCGTTAGTTTTCATGAAGTTAAGCATGTAGTTTCTCAAACAGTGTTGTATCGATATTTTTCATGGAGTTAAGCACGTAGTTTCACAAACAATGTTGTATCGTTAGTTTTCATGAACATAAGCATGTAGAGTCTCAAACAGTTTGGTATCGTGAGTTTTCATGAAATTAAGCATGTAGTTTCTCACACAGTGTTGTATGTGTATTTTTCATGAAGTTAAGCAAGTAGTTTCACAAACAATGTTGTATCGTTAGTTTTCATGAAGTTAAGCAGGTAGTGTCACAAACAAAGTTGTATCGTTAGGTTTCATGAACATAAGCATGTAGAGTCTCAAACAGTTTGGTATCGTAAGTTTTCATGAAATTAAGCATGTAGTTTCTCACACAGGGTTGTATCGTTAGTTTTCATCAAATTAAGCATGTAGTTTCTCACACAGTGTTGTATGTGTATTTTTCATGAAGTTAAGCAAGTAGTTACACAAACAATGTTGTATCGTTAGTTTTCATGAACATAAGCATGTAGAGTCTCAAACAGTTTGGTATCGATAAGTTTTCATGAAATTAAGCATGTAGTTCCTCACTCAGTGTTGTATGTGTATTTTTCATGAAGTTAAGCAAGTAGTTACACAAACAATGTTGTATCGTTAGTTTTCATGAACATAAGCATGTAGAGTCTCAAACAGTTTGGTATCGTAAGTTTTCATGAAGTTAAGCATGTTGTTTCTCAAACAGTATTGTATCGATAGTTTTCATGAAGTTAAGCAGGTAGTTTCACAAACAATGTTGTATCGTTAGTTTTCATGAACATAAGGATGTAGAGTCTCAAACAGTTTGGTATCGTTATTTTTCATCAAGTTAAGCATGTTGTTTCTCTAACACTATTGTATCGATAGTTTTCATGAAGTTAAGCAGGTAGTTTCACGACCAGTGTTTATCGTAAGTTTTCATGAAATTAAGCATGTAGTTTCTCACACAGTGTTGTATTGGTAGTTTTCATGAAGTTAAGCAAGTAGATACACAAACAGTGTTGTATCGTTACTTTTCATGGAGTTAAGTGCGTAGTTTCACAAACAATGTTGTAACGTTAGTTTTCATGAACATACGCATGTAGAGTCTCAAACAGTTTGGTATCGTGGGTTTTCATGAAATTAAGCATGTAGTTTCTCACACAGTGTTGTCTGAGTATTTTTCATGAAGTTAAGCAAGTAGTTTCACAAACAATGTTGTATCGTTAGTTTTCATGAAGTTAAGCAGGTAGTGTCACAAACAAAGTTGTATCGTTAGGTTTCATGAACATAAGCATGTAGAGTCTCAAACAGTTTGGTATCGTAAGTTTTCATGAAATTAAGCATGTAGTTTCTCACACAGGGTTGTATCGTTAGTTTTCATCAAATTAAGCATGTAGTTTCTCACACAGTGTTGTATGTGTATTTTTCATGAAGTTAAGCAAGTAGTTACACAAACAATGTTGTATCGTTAGTTTTCATGAACATAAGCATGTAGAGTCTCAAACAGTTTGGTATCGTAAGTTTTCATGAAATTAAGCATGTAGTTTCTCACACAGTGTTGTATGTGTATTTTTCATGAAGTTAAGCACGTAGTTTCACAAACAATGTTGTATCGTTAGTTTTCATGAACATAAGCATGTAGAGTCTCAAACAGTTTGGTATCGTAAGTTTTCATGAAATTAAGCATGTAGTTTCTCACACAGTGTTGTATGTGTATTTTTCATGAAGTTAAGCAAGTAGTTTCACAAACAATGTTGTATCGTTAGTTTTCATGAAGTTAAGCAGGTAGTGTCACAAACAAAGTTGTATCGTTAGTTTTCATGAACATAAGCATGTAGAGTCTCAAACAGTTTGGTATCGTTACTTTTCATCAAGTTATGCATGTTGTTTCTCAAACAGTATTGTATCGATAGTTTTCATGAAGTTAAGCAAGTAGTTTCACCACCAGTGTTATATCGTAAGTTTTCATGAAGTTAAGCATGCAGGTTCTCACACAGTGTTGTATTGGTAGTTTTCATGAAGTTAAGCAAGTAGTTACACAAACAGTATTGTATCGTTAGTTTTCATGGAGTTAAGCGCGCAGTTTCACAAACAATGTAGTATCGTTAGTTTTCATGAACATAAGCATGTAGAGTCTCAAACAGTTTGGTATCGTTAGTTTTCATCAAGTTAAGCATGTTGTTTCTCAAACAGTATTTTATCGATAGTTTTCATGGAGTTAAGCACGTAGTTTCACAAACAATTTTGTATCGTTAGTTTTCATGAACATAAGGATGTAGAGTCTCAAACAGTTTGGTATCGTTATTTTTTATCAAGTTAAGCATGTTGTTTCTCTAACACTATTGTATCGATAGTTTTCATGAAGTTAAGCAGGTAGTTTCACGACCAGTGTTTATCGTAAGTTTTCATGAAATTAAGCATGTAGTTTCTCACACAGTGTTGTATTGGTAGTTTTCATGAAGTTAAGCAAGTAGATACACAAACAGTGTTGTATCGTTACTTTTCATGGAGTTAAGTGCGTAGTTTCACAAACAATGTTGTAACGTTAGTTTTCATGAACATACGCATGTAGAGTCTCAAACAGTTTGGTATCGTGGGTTTTCATGAAATTAAGCATGTAGTTTCTCACACAGTGTTGTCTGAGTATTTTTCATGAAGTTAAGCAAGTAGTTTCACAAACAATGTTGTATCGTTAGTTTTCATGAAGTTAAGCAGGTAGTGTCACAAACAAAGTTGTATCGTTAGGTTTCATGAACATAAGCATGTAGATTCTCAAACAGTTTGGTATCGTAAGTTTTCATGAAATTAAGCATGTAGTTTCTCACACAGGGTTGTATCGTTAGTTTTCATCAAATTAAGCATGTAGTTTCTCACACAGTGTTGTATGTGTATTTTTCATGAAGTTAAGCAAGTAGTTACACAAACAATGTTGTATCGTTAGTTTTCATGAACATAAGCATGTAGAGTCTCAAACAGTTTGGTATCGTAAGTTTTCATGAAATTAAGCATGTAGTTCCTCACTCAGTGTTGTATGTGTACTTTTCATGAAGTTAAGCAAGTAGTTTCACAAACAATGTTGTATCGTTAGTTTTCATGAACATAAGCATGTAGAGTCTCAAACAGTTTGGTATCGTAAGTTTTCATGAAATTAAGCATGTAGTTTCTCACACAGTGTTGTATTGGTAGTTTTCATGAAGTTAAGCAAGTAGATACACAAACAGTGTTGTATCGTTAGTTTTCATGGAGTTAAGTGCGTAGTTTCACAAACAATGTTGTATCGTTAGTTTTCATGAACATAAGCATGTAGAGTCTCAAACAGTTTGGTATCGTGAGTTTTCATGAAATTAAGCATGTAGTTTCTCACACAGTGTTGTCTGAGTATTTTTCATGAAGTTAAGCAAGTAGTTTCACAAACAATGTTGTATCGTTAGTTTTCATGAAGTTAAGCAGGTAGTGTCACAAACAAAGTTGTATCGTTAGGTTTCATGAACATAAGCATGTAGAGTCTCAAACAGTTTGGTATTGTAAGTTTTCATGAAATTAAGCATGTAGTTTCTCACACAGGGTTGTATCGTTAGTTTTCATCAAATTAAGCATGTAGTTTCTCACACAGTGTTGTATGTGTATTTTTCATGAAGTTAAGCAAGTAGTTTCACAAACAATGTTGTATCGTTAGTTTTCATGAACATAAGCATGTAGAGTCTCAAACAGTTTGGTATCGTAAGTTTTCATGAAATTAAGCATGTAGTTTCTCACACAGTGTTGTATGTGTATTTTTCATGAAGTTAAGCACCTAGTTTCACAAACAATGTTGTATCGTTAGTTTTCATGAACATAAACATGTAGAGTCTCAAACAGTTTGGTATCGTAAGTTTTCATGAAATTAAGCATGTAGTTTCTCACACAGTGTTGTATGTGTATTTTTCATGAAGTTAAGCAAGTAGTTTCACAAACAATGTTGTATCGTTAGTTTTCATGAAGTTAAGCAGGTAGTGTCACAAACAAAGTTGTATCGTTAGTTTTCATGAACATAAGCATGTAGAGTCTCAAACAGTTTGGTATCGTTACTTTTCATCAAGTTATGCATGTTGTTTCTCAAACAGTATTGTATCGATAGTTTTCATGAAGTTAAGCAAGTAGTTTCACCACCAGTGTTATATCGTAAGTTTTCATGAAGTTAAGCATGCAGGTTCTCACACAGTGTTGTATTGGTAGTTTTCATGAAGTTAAGCAAGTAGTTACACAAACAGTATTGTATCGTTAGTTTTCATGGAGTTAAGCGCGCAGTTTCACAAACAATGTAGTATCGTTAGTTTTCATGAACATAAGCATGTAGAGTCTCAAACAGTTTGGTATCGTTAGTTTTCATCAAGTTAAGCATGTTGTTTCTCAAACAGTATTTTATCGATAGTTTTCATGGAGTTAAGCACGTAGTTTCACAAACAATTTTGTATCGTTAGTTTTCATGAACATAAGGATGTAGAGTCTCAAACAGTTTGGTATCGTTATTTTTTATCAAGTTAAGCATGTTGTTTCTCTAACACTATTGTATCGATAGTTTTCATGAAGTTAAGCAGGTAGTTTCACGACCAGTGTTTATCGTAAGTTTTCATGAAATTAAGCATGTAGTTTCTCACACAGTGTTGTATTGGTAGTTTTCATGAAGTTAAGCAAGTAGATACACAAACAGTGTTGTATCGTTACTTTTCATGGAGTTAAGTGCGTAGTTTCACAAACAATGTTGTAACGTTAGTTTTCATGAACATACGCATGTAGAGTCTCAAACAGTTTGGTATCGTGGGTTTTCATGAAATTAAGCATGTAGTTTCTCACACAGTGTTGTCTGAGTATTTTTCATGAAGTTAAGCAAGTAGTTTCACAAACAATGTTGTATCGTTAGTTTTCATGAAGTTAAGCAGGTAGTGTCACAAACAAAGTTGTATCGTTAGGTTTCATGAACATAAGCATGTAGATTCTCAAACAGTTTGGTATCGTAAGTTTTCATGAAATTAAGCATGTAGTTTCTCACACAGGGTTGTATCGTTAGTTTTCATCAAATTAAGCATGTAGTTTCTCACACAGTGTTGTATGTGTATTTTTCATGAAGTTAAGCAAGTAGTTTCACAAACAATGTTGTATCGTTAGTTTTCATGAACATAAGCATGTAGAGTCTCAAACAGTTTGGTATCGTTAGTTTTCATCAAGTTAAGCATGTTGTTTCTCTACACACTATTGTATCGTATAGTTTTCATGAAGTTAAGCAGGTAGTTTCACGACCAGTGTTGTATCGTAAGTTTTCATGAAATTAAGCATGTAGTTTCTCACACAGTGTTGTATTGGTAGTTTTCATGAAGTTAAGCAAGTAGATTCACAAACAGTGTTGTATCGTTACTTTTCATGGAGTTAAGTGCGTAGTTTCACAAACAATGTTGTAACGTTAGTTTTCATGAACATACGCATGTAGAGTCTCAAACAGTTTGGTATCGTGGGTTTTCATGAAATTAAGCATGTAGTTTCTCACACAGTGTTGTCTGAGTATTTTTCATGAAGTTAAGCAAGTAGTTTCACAAACAATGTTGTATCGTTAGTTTTCATGAAGTTAAGCAGGTAGTGTCACAAACAAAGTTGTATCGTTAGGTTTCATGAACATAAGCATGTAGAGTACTCAAACAGTTTGGTATCGTAAGTTTTCATGAAATTAAGCATGTAGTTTCTCACACAGGGTTGTATCGTTAGTTTTCATCAAATTAAGAATGTAGTTTCTCACACAGTGTTGTATGTGTATTTTTCATGAAGTTAAGCAGGTAGTTACACAAACAATGTTGTATCGTTCGTTTTCATGAACATAAGCATGTAGAGTCTCAAACAGTTTGGTATGATAAGTTTTCATGAAATTAAGCATGTAGTTCCTCACTCAGTGTTGTATGTGTTGTTTTCATGAAGTTAAGCAAGTAGTTTCACAAACAACGTTGTATCGTTAGTTTTCATGAACATAAGCATGTAGAGTCTCAAACAGTTTGGTATCGTAAGTTTTCATGAAATTAAGCATGTAGTTTCTCACACAGTGTTGTATGTGTATTTTTCATGAAGTTAAGCACCTAGTTTCACAAACAATGTTGTATCGTTAGTTTTCATGAACATAAACATGTAGAGTCTCAAACAGTTTGGTATCGTAAGTTTTCATGAAATTAAGCATGTAGTTTCTCACACAGTGTTGTATGTGTACTTTTCATGAAGTTAAGCAAGTAGTTTCACAAACAATGTTGTATCGTTAGTTTTCATGAAGTTAGCAGGTAGTGTCACAAACAAAGTTGTATCGTTAGTTTTCATGAACATAAGCATGTAGAGTCTCAAACAGTTTGGTCATACTTTTCATCAAGTTATGCATGTTGTTTCTCAAACAGTATTGTATCGATAGTTTTCATGAAGTTAAGCAAGTAGTTTCACCAACAGTGTTATATCGTAAGTTTTCATGAACTTAAGCATGCATGTTCTCACACAGTGTTGTATTGGTAGTTTTCATGAAGTTGACCAAGTAGTTACACAAACAGTATTGTATCGTTAGTTTCTCATGGAGATAAGCGCGTAGTTTCACAAACAATGTAGTATCGTTAGTTGTCATGAACACACATGTAGAGTCTCAAACAGTTTGGTATCGTTGCAGTTTTCCTCCAAGTTAAGCATGTTGTTTCTCAAACAGTATTTTATCGATGAGTTTTCATGGAGTTAAGCACGTAGTTTCACAAACAATTTTGTATCGTTAGTTTTCATGAACATACGCATGCAGAGTCTCAAACAGTTTGGTATCGTGGGTTTTCATGAAATTAAGCATGTAGTTTCTCACACAGTGTTGTCTCGAGTATTTTTCATGAAGTTAAGCAAGTAGTTTCACACAACAATGTTGTATCGTTAGTTTTTCATGAAGGTAAGCAGGTAGTGTCACAAACAAAGTTGTATCGTTAGGTTTCATGAACATAAGCATGTAGATTCTCAAACAGTTTGGTATCGTAGTTTTCATGAAATTAAGCATGTAGTTTCTCACACAGGGTTGTATCGTTAGTTTTCATCAAATTAAGCATGTAGTTCCTCACTCAGTGTTGTATGTGTACTTTTCATGAAGTTAAGCAAGTAGTTTCACAAACAAAGTTGTATCGTTAGTTTTCATGAACATAAGGATGTAGAGTCTCAAACAGTTTGGTATCGTTATTTTTTATCAAGTTAAGCATGTTGTTTCTCTAACACTATTGTATCGATAGTTTTCATGAAGTTAAGCAGGTAGTTTCACGACCAGTGTTTATCGTAAGTTTTCATGAAATTAAGCATGTAGTTTCTCACACAGTGTTGTATTGGTAGTTTTCATGAAGTTAAGCAAGTAGATTACACAAACAGTGTTGTATCGTTACTTTTCATGGAGTTAAGTGCGTAGTTTCACAAACAATGTTGTAACGTTAGTTTTCATGAACATACACATGTAGAGTCTCAAACAGTTTGGTATCGTGGGTTTTCATGAAATTAAGCATGTAGTTTCTCACACAGTGTTGTCTGAGTATTTTTCATGAAGTTAAGCAAGTAGTTTCACAAACAATGTTGTATCGTTAGTTTTCATGAAGTTAAGCAGGTAGTGTCACAAACAAAGTTGTATCGTTAGGTTTCATGAACATAAGCATGTAGATACTCAAACAGTTTGGTATCGTAAGTTTTCATGAAATTAAGCATGTAGTTTCTCACACAGGGTTGTATCGTTAGTTTTCATCAAATTAAGCATGTAGTTTCTCACACAGTGTTGTATGTGTATTTTTCATGAAGTTAAGCAAGTAGTTACACAAACAATGTTGTATCGTTAGTTTTCATGAACATAAGCATGTAGAGTCTCAAACAGTTTGGTATGATAAGTTTTCATGAAATTAAGCATGTAGTTCCTCACTCAGTGTTGTATGTGTACTTTTCATGAAGTTAAGCAAGTAGTTTCACAAACAATGTTGTATCGTTAGTTTTCATGAACATAAGCATGTAGAGTCTCAAACAGTTTGGTATCGTAAGTTTTCATGAAATTAAGCATGTAGTTTCTCACACAGTGTTGTATGTGTATTTTTCATGAAGTTAAGCACCTAGTTTCACAAACAATGTTGTATCGTTAGTTTTCATGAACATAAACATGTAGAGTCTCAAACAGTTTGGTATCGTAAGTTTTCATGAAATTAAGCATGTAGTTTCTCACACAGTGTTGTATGTGTATTTTTCATGAAGTTAAGCAAGTAGTTTCACAAACAATGTTGTATCGTTAGTTTTCATGAAGTTAAGCAGGTAGTGTCACAAACAAAGTTGTATCGTTAGTTTTCATGAACATAAGCATGTAGAGTCTCAAACAGTTTGGTATCGTTACTTTTCATCAAGTTATGCATGTTGTTTCTCAAACAGTATTGTATCGATAGTTTTCATGAAGTTAAGCAAGTAGTTTCACCACCAGTGTTATATCGTAAGTTTTCATGAAGTTAAGCATGCAGGTTCTCACACAGTGTTGTATTGGTAGTTTTCATGAAGTTAAGCAAGTAGTTACACAAACAGTATTGTATCGTTAGTTTTCATGGAGTTAAGCGCGCAGTTTCACAAACAATGTAGTATCGTTAGTTTTCATGAACATAAGCATGTAGAGTCTCAAACAGTTTGGTATCGTTAGTTTTCATCAAGTTAAGCATGTTGTTTCTCAAACAGTATTTTATCGATAGTTTTCATGGAGTTAAGCACGTAGTTTCACAAACAATGTTGTATCGTTAGTTTTCATGAACATAAGCATGTAGAGTCTCAAACAGTTTGGTATCGTGGGTTTTCATGAAATTAAGCATGTAGTTTCTCACACAGTGTTGTCTGAGTATTTTTCATGAAGTTAAGCAAGTAGTTTCACAAACAATGTTGTATCGTTAGTTTTCATGAAGTTAAGCAGGTAGTGTCACAAACAAAGTTGTATCGTTAGGTTTCATGAACATAAGCATGTAGATTCTCAAACAGTTTGGTATTGTAAGTTTTCATGAAATTAAGCATGTAGTTTCTCACACAGGGTTGTATCGTTAGTTTTCATCAAATTAAGCATGTAGTTTCTCACACAGTGTTGTATGTGTATTTTTCATGAAGTTAAGCAAGTAGTTACACAAACAATGTTGTATCGTTAGTTTTCATGAACATAAGCATGTAGAGTCTCAAACAGTTTGGTATGATAAGTTTTCATGAAATTAAGCATGTAGTTCCTCACTCAGTGTTGTATGTGTACTTTTCATGAAGTTAAGCAAGTAGTTTCACAAACAAAGTTGTATCGTTAGTTTTCATGAACATAAGCATGTAGAGTCTCAAACAGTTTGGTATCGTAAGTTTTCATGAAATTAAGCATGTAGTTTCTCACACAGTGTTGTATGTGTATTTTTCATGAAGTTAAGCACCTAGTTTCACAAACAATGTTGTATCGTTAGTTTTCATGAACATAAACATGTAGAGTCTCAAACAGTTTGGTATCGTAAGTTTTCATGAAATTAAGCATGTAGTTTCTCACACAGTGTTGTATGTGTATTTTTCATGAAGTTAAGCAAGTAGTTTCACAAACAATGTTGTATCGTTAGTTTTCATGAAGTTAAGCAGGTAGTGTCACAAACAAAGTTGTATCGTTAGTTTTCATGAACATAAGCATGTAGAGTCTCAAACAGTTTGGTATCGTTACTTTTCATCAAGTTATGCATGTTGTTTCTCAAACAGTATTGTATCGATAGTTTTCATGAAGTTAAGCAAGTAGTTTCACCACCAGTGTTATATCGTAAGTTTTCATGAAGTTAAGCATGCAGGTTCTCACACAGTGTTGTATTGGTAGTTTTCATGAAGTTAAGCAAGTAGTTACACAAACAGTATTGTATCGTTAGTTTTCATGGAGTTAAGCGCGCAGTTTCACAAACAATGTAGTATCGTTAGTTTTCATGAACATAAGCATGTAGAGTCTCAAACAGTTTGGTATCGTTAGTTTTCATCAAGTTAAGCATGTTGTTTCTCAAACAGTATTTTATCGATAGTTTTCATGGAGTTAAGCACGTAGTTTCACAAACAATTTTGTATCGTTAGTTTTCATGAACATAAGGATGTAGAGTCTCAAACAGTTTGGTATCGTTATTTTTTATCAAGTTAAGCATGTTGTTTCTCTAACACTATTGTATCGATAGTTTTCATGAAGTTAAGCAGGTAGTTTCACGACCAGTGTTTATCGTAAGTTTTCATGAAATTAAGCATGTAGTTTCTCACACAGTGTTGTATTGGTAGTTTTCATGAAGTTAAGCAAGTAGATACACAAACAGTGTTGTATCGTTACTTTTCATGGAGTTAAGTGCGTAGTTTCACAAACAATGTTGTAACGTTAGTTTTCATGAACATACGCATGTAGAGTCTCAAACAGTTTGGTATCGTGGGTTTTCATGAAATTAAGCATGTAGTTTCTCACACAGTGTTGTCTGAGTATTTTTCATGAAGTTAAGCAAGTAGTTTCACAAACAATGTTGTATCGTTAGTTTTCATGAAGTTAAGCAGGTAGTGTCACAAACAAAGTTGTATCGTTAGGTTTCATGAACATAAGCATGTAGATTCTCAAACAGTTTGGTATCGTAAGTTTTCATGAAATTAAGCATGTAGTTTCTCACACAGGGTTGTATCGTTAGTTTTCATCAAATTAAGCATGTAGTTTCTCACACAGTGTTGTATGTGTATTTTTCATGAAGTTAAGCAAGTAGTTACACAAACAATGTTGTATCGTTAGTTTTCATGAACATAAGCATGTAGAGTCTCAAACAGTTTGGTATGATAAGTTTTCATGAAATTAAGCATGTAGTTCCTCACTCAGTGTTGTATGTGTACTTTTCATGAAGTTAAGCAAGTAGTTTCACAAACAAAGTTGTATCGTTAGTTTTCATGAACATAAGCATGTAGAGTCTCAAACAGTTTGGTATCGTAAGTTTTCATGAAATTAAGCATGTAGTTTCTCACACAGTGTTGTATTGGTAGTTTTCATGAAGTTAAGCAAGTAGATACACAAACAGTGTTGTATCGTTACTTTTCATGGAGTTAAGTGCGTAGTTTCACAAACAATGTTGTAACGTTAGTTTTCATGAACATACGCATGTAGAGTCTCAAACAGTTTGGTATCGTGAGTTTTCATGAAATTAAGCATGTAGTTTCTCACACAGTGTTGTCTGAGTATTTTTCATGAAGTTAAGCAAGTAGTTTCACAAACAATGTTGTATCGTTAGTTTTCATGAAGTTAAGCAGGTAGTGTCACAAACAAAGTTGTATCGTTAGGTTTCATGAACATAAGCATGTAGAGTCTCAAACAGTTTGGTATCGTAAGTTTTCATGAAATTAAGCATGTAGTTTCTCACACAGGGTTGTATCGTTAGTTTTCATCAAATTAAGCATGTAGTTTCTCACACAGTGTTGTATGTGTATTTTTCATGAAGTTAAGCAAGTAGTTTCACAAACAATGTTGTATCGTTAGTTTTCATGAACATAAGCATGTAGAGTCTCAAACAGTTTGGTATCGTAAGTTTTCATGAAATTAAGCATGTAGTTTCTCACACAGTGTTGTATGTGTATTTTTCATGAAGTTAAGCACCTAGTTTCACAAACAATGTTGTATCGTTAGTTTTCATGAACATAAACATGTAGAGTCTCAAACAGTTTGGTATCGTAAGTTTTCATGAAATTAAGCATGTAGTTTCTCACACAGTGTTGTATGTGTATTTTTCATGAAGTTAAGCAAGTAGTTTCACAAACAATGTTGTATCGTTAGTTTTCATGAAGTTAAGCAGGTAGTGTCACAAACAAAGTTGTATCGTTAGTTTTCATGAACATAAGCATGTAGAGTCTCAAACAGTTTGGTATCGTTACTTTTCATCAAGTTATGCATGTTGTTTCTCAAACAGTATTGTATCGATAGTTTTCATGAAGTTAAGCAAGTAGTTTCACCACCAGTGTTATATCGTAAGTTTTCATGAAGTTAAGCATGCAGGTTCTCACACAGTGTTGTATTGGTAGTTTTCATGAAGTTAAGCAAGTAGTTACACAAACAGTATTGTATCGTTAGTTTTCATGGAGTTAAGCGCGCAGTTTCACAAACAATGTAGTATCGTTAGTTTTCATGAACATAAGCATGTAGAGTCTCAAACAGTTTGGTATCGTTAGTTTTCATCAAGTTAAGCATGTTGTTTCTCAAACAGTATTTTATCGATAGTTTTCATGGAGTTAAGCACGTAGTTTCACAAACAATTTTGTATCGTTAGTTTTCATGAACATAAGGATGTAGAGTCTCAAACAGTTTGGTATCGTTATTTTTTATCAAGTTAAGCATGTTGTTTCTCTAACACTATTGTATCGATAGTTTTCATGAAGTTAAGCAGGTAGTTTCACGACCAGTGTTTATCGTAAGTTTTCATGAAATTAAGCATGTAGTTTCTCACACAGTGTTGTATTGGTAGTTTTCATGAAGTTAAGCAAGTAGATACACAAACAGTGTTGTATCGTTACTTTTCATGGAGTTAAGTGCGTAGTTTCACAAACAATGTTGTAACGTTAGTTTTCATGAACATACGCATGTAGAGTCTCAAACAGTTTGGTATCGTGGGTTTTCATGAAATTAAGCATGTAGTTTCTCACACAGTGTTGTCTGAGTATTTTTCATGAAGTTAAGCAAGTAGTTTCACAAACAATGTTGTATCGTTAGTTTTCATGAAGTTAAGCAGGTAGTGTCACAAACAAAGTTGTATCGTTAGGTTTCATGAACATAAGCATGTAGATTCTCAAACAGTTTGGTATCGTAAGTTTTCATGAAATTAAGCATGTAGTTTCTCACACAGGGTTGTATCGTTAGTTTTCATCAAATTAAGCATGTAGTTTCTCACACAGTGTTGTATGTGTATTTTTCATGAAGTTAAGCAAGTAGTTACACAAACAATGTTGTATCGTTAGTTTTCATGAACATAAGGATGTAGAGTCTCAAACAGTTTGGTATCGTTATTTTTTATCAAGTTAAGCATGTTGTTTCTCTAACACTATTGTATCGATAGTTTTCATGAAGTTAAGCAGGTAGTTTCACGACCAGTGTTTATCGTAAGTTTTCATGAAATTAAGCATGTAGTTTCTCACACAGTGTTGTATTGGTAGTTTTCATGAAGTTAAGCAAGTAGATTCACAAACAGTGTTGTATCGTTACTTTTCATGGAGTTAAGTGCGTAGTTTCACAAACAATGTTGTAACGTTAGTTTTCATGAACATACGCATGTAGAGTCTCAAACAGTTTGGTATCGTGGGTTTTCATGAAATTAAGCATGTAGTTTCTCACACAGTGTTGTCTGAGTATTTTTCATGAAGTTAAGCAAGTAGTTTCACAAACAATGTTGTATCGTTAGTTTTCATGAAGTTAAGCAGGTAGTGTCACAAACAAAGTTGTATCGTTAGGTTTCATGAACATAAGCATGTAGATTCTCAAACAGTTTGGTATTGTAAGTTTTCATGAAATTAAGCATGTAGTTTCTCACACAGGGTTGTATCGTTAGTTTTCATCAAATTAAGCATGTAGTTTCTCACACAGTGTTGTATGTGTATTTTTCATGAAGTTAAGCAAGTAGTTACACAAACACTGTTGTATCGTTAGTTTTCATGAACATAAGCATGTAGAGTCTCAAACAGTTTGGTATGATAAGTTTTCATGAAATTAAGCATGTAGTTCCTCACTCAGTGTTGTATGTGTACTTTTCATGAAGTTAAGCAAGTAGTTTCACAAACAAAGTTGTATCGTTAGTTTTCATGAACATAAGCATGTAGAGTCTCAAACAGTTTGGTATCGTAAGTTTTCATGAAATTAAGCATGTAGTTTCTCACACAGTGTTGTATGTGTATTTTTCATGAAGTTAAGCACCTAGTTTCACAAACAATGTTGTATCGTTAGTTTTCATGAACATAAACATGTAGAGTCTCAAACAGTTTGGTATCGTAAGTTTTCATGAAATTAAGCATGTAGTTTCTCACACAGTGTTGTATGTGTATTTTTCATGAAGTTAAGCAAGTAGTTTCACAAACAATGTTGTATCGTTAGTTTTCATGAAGTTAAGCAGGTAGTGTCACAAACAAAGTTGTATCGTTAGTTTTCATGAACATAAGCATGTAGAGTCTCAAACAGTTTGGTATCGTTACTTTTCATCAAGTTATGCATGTTGTTTCTCAAACAGTATTGTATCGATAGTTTTCATGAAGTTAAGCAAGTAGTTTCACCACCAGTGTTATATCGTAAGTTTTCATGAAGTTAAGCATGCAGGTTCTCACACAGTGTTGTATTGGTAGTTTTCATGAAGTTAAGCAAGTAGTTACACAAACAGTATTGTATCGTTAGTTTTCATGGAGTTAAGCGCGCAGTTTCACAAACAATGTAGTATCGTTAGTTTTCATGAACATAAGCATGTAGAGTCTCAAACAGTTTGGTATCGTTAGTTTTCATCAAGTTAAGCATGTTGTTTCTCAAACAGTATTTTATCGATAGTTTTCATGGAGTTAAGCACGTAGTTTCACAAACAATTTTGTATCGTTAGTTTTCATGAACATAAGGATGTAGAGTCTCAAACAGTTTGGTATCGTTATTTTTTATCAAGTTAAGCATGTTGTTTCTCTAACACTATTGTATCGATAGTTTTCATGAAGTTAAGCAGGTAGTTTCACGACCAGTGTTTATCGTAAGTTTTCATGAAATTAAGCATGTAGTTTCTCACACAGTGTTGTATTGGTAGTTTTCATGAAGTTAAGCAAGTAGATACACAAACAGTGTTGTATCGTTACTTTTCATGGAGTTAAGTGCGTAGTTTCACAAACAATGTTGTAACGTTAGTTTTCATGAACATACGCATGTAGAGTCTCAAACAGTTTGGTATCGTGGGTTTTCATGAAATTAAGCATGTAGTTTCTCACACAGTGTTGTCTGAGTATTTTTCATGAAGTTAAGCAAGTAGTTTCACAAACAATGTTGTATCGTTAGTTTTCATGAAGTTAAGCAGGTAGTGTCACAAACAAAGTTGTATCGTTAGGTTTCATGAACATAAGCATGTAGATTCTCAAACAGTTTGGTATCGTAAGTTTTCATGAAATTAAGCATGTAGTTTCTCACACAGGGTTGTATCGTTAGTTTTCATCAAATTAAGCATGTAGTTTCTCACACAGTGTTGTATGTGTATTTTTCATGAAGTTAAGCAAGTAGTTACACAAACAATGTTGTATCGTTAGTTTTCATGAACATAAGCATGTAGAGTCTCAAACAGTTTGGTATCGTAAGTTTTCATGAAATTAAGCATGTAGTTCCTCACTCAGTGTTGTATGTGTACTTTTCATGAAGTTAAGCAAGTAGTTTCACAAACAAAGTTGTATCGTTAGTTTTCATGAACATAAGCATGTAGAGTCTCAAACAGTTTGGTATCGTAAGTTTTCATGAAATTAAGCATGTAGTTTCTCACACAGTGTTGTATTGTGTAGTTTTCATGAAGTTAAGCAAGTAGTTACACAAACAGTGTTGTATCGTTACTTTTCATGGAGTTAAGCACGTAGTTTCACAAACAATGTTGTATCGTTAGTTTTCATGAACATAAGCATGTAGAGTCTCAAACAGTTTGGTATCGTGAGTTTTCATGAAATTAAGCATGTAGTTTCTCACACAGTGTTGTATGAGTATTTTTCATGAAGTTAAGCAAGTAGTTTCACAAACAATGTTGTATCGTTAGTTTTCATGAAGTTAAGCAGGTAGTGTCACAAACAAAGTTGTATCGTTAGGTTTCATGAACATAAGCATGTAGAGTCTCAAACAGTTTGGTATCGTAAGTTTTCATGAAATTAAGCATGTAGTTTCTCACACAGGGTTGTATCGTTAGTTTTCATCAAATTAAGCATGTAGTTTCTCACACAGTGTTGTATGTGTATTTTTCATGAAGTTAAGCAAGTAGTTTCACAAACAAAGTTGTATCGTTAGTTTTCATGAACATAAGCATGTAGAGTCTCAAACAGTTTGGTATCGTAAGTTTTCATGAAATTAAGCATGTAGTTTCTCACACAGTGTTGTATGTGTATTTTTCATGAAGTTAAGCACCTAGTTTCACAAACAATGTTGTATCGTTAGTTTTCATGAACATAAACATGTAGAGTCTCAAACAGTTTGGTATCGTAAGTTTTCATGAAATTAAGCATGTAGTTTCTCACACAGTGTTGTATGTGTATTTTTCATGAAGTTAAGCAAGTAGTTTCACAAACAATGTTGTATCGTTAGTTTTCATGAAGTTAAGCAGGTAGTGTCACAAACAAAGTTGTATCGTTAGTTTTCATGAACATAAGCATGTAGAGTCTCAAACAGTTTGGTATCGTTACTTTTCATCAAGTTATGCATGTTGTTTCTCAAACAGTATTGTATCGATAGTTTTCATGAAGTTAAGCAAGTAGTTTCACCACCAGTGTTATATCGTAAGTTTTCATGAAGTTAAGCATGCAGGTTCTCACACAGTGTTGTATTGGTAGTTTTCATGAAGTTAAGCAAGTAGTTACACAAACAGTATTGTATCGTTAGTTTTCATGGAGTTAAGCGCGCAGTTTCACAAACAATGTAGTATCGTTAGTTTTCATGAACATAAGCATGTAGAGTCTCAAACAGTTTGGTATCGTTAGTTTTCATCAAGTTAAGCATGTTGTTTCTCAAACAGTATTTTATCGATAGTTTTCATGGAGTTAAGCACGTAGTTTCACAAACAATTTTGTATCGTTAGTTTTCATGAACATAAGGATGTAGAGTCTCAAACAGTTTGGTATCGTTATTTTTTATCAAGTTAAGCATGTTGTTTCTCTAACACTATTGTATCGATAGTTTTCATGAAGTTAAGCAGGTAATTTCACGACCAGTGTTTATCGTAAGTTTTCATGAAATTAAGCATGTAGTTTCTCACACAGTGTTGTATTGGTAGTTTTCATGAAGTTAAGCAAGTAGATACACAAACAGTGTTGTATCGTTACTTTTCATGGAGTTAAGTGCGTAGTTTCACAAACAATGTTGTAACGTTAGTTTTCATGAACATACGCATGTAGAGTCTCAAACAGTTTGGTATCGTGGGTTTTCATGAAATTAAGCATGTAGTTTCTCACACAGTGTTGTCTGAGTATTTTTCATGAAGTTAAGCAAGTAGTTTCACAAACAATGTTGTATCGTTAGTTTTCATGAAGTTAAGCAGGTAGTGTCACAAACAAAGTTGTATCGTTAGGTTTCATGAACATAAGCATGTAGATTCTCAAACAGTTTGGTATCGTAAGTTTTCATGAAATTAAGCATGTAGTTTCTCACACAGGGTTGTATCGTTAGTTTTCATCAAATTAAGCATGTAGTTTCTCACACAGTGTTGTATGTGTATTTTTCATGAAGTTAAGCAAGTAGTTACACAAACAATGTTGTATCGTTAGTTTTCATGAACATAAGCATGTAGAGTCTCAAACAGTTTGGTATGATAATTTTTCATGAAATTAAGCATGTAGTTCCTCACTCAGTGTTGTATGTGTACTTTTCATGAAGTTAAGCAAGTAGTTTCACAAACAAAGTTGTATCGTTAGTTTTCATGAACATAAGCATGTAGATTCTCAAACAGTTTGGTATCGTAAGTTTTCATGAAATTAAGCATGTAGTTTCTCACACAGTGTTGTATTGGTAGTTTTCATGAAGTTAAGCAAGTAGATACACAAACAGTGTTGTATCGTTACTTTTCATGGAGTTAAGTGCGTAGTTTCACAAACAATGTTGTAACGTTAGTTTTCATGAACATACGCATGTAGAGTCTCAAACAGTTTGGTATCGTGGGTTTTCATGAAATTAAGCATGTAGTTTCTCACACAGTGTTGTCTGAGTATTTTTCATGAAGTTAAGCAAGTAGTTTCACAAACAATGTTGTATCGTTAGTTTTCATGAAGTTAAGCAGGTAGTGTCACAAACAAAGTTGTATCGTTAGGTTTCATGAACATAAGCATGTAGAGTCTCAAACAGTTTGGTATTGTAAGTTTTCATGAAATTAAGCATGTAGTTTCTCACACAGGGTTGTATCGTTAGTTTTCATCAAATTAAGCATGTAGTTTCTCACACAGTGTTGTATGTGTATTTTTCATGAAGTTAAGCACCTAGTTTCACAAACAATGTTGTATCGTTAGTTTTCATGAACATAAGCATGTAGAGTCTCAAACAGTTTGGTATCGTAAGTTTTCATGAAATTAAGCATGTAGTTTCTCACACAGTGTTGTATGTGTATTTTTCATGAAGTTAAGCAAGTAGTTTCACAAACAATGTTGTATCGTTAGTTTTCATGAAGTTAAGCAGGTAGTGTCACAAACAAAGTTGTATCGTTAGTTTTCATGAACATAAGCATGTAGAGTCTCAAACAGTTTGGTATCGTTACTTTTCATCAAGTTATGCATGTTGTTTCTCAAACAGTATTGTATCGATAGTTTTCATGAAGTTAAGCAAGTAGTTTCACCACCAGTGTTATATCGTAAGTTTTCATGAAGTTAAGCATGCAGGTTCTCACACAGTGTTGTATTGGTAGTTTTCATGAAGTTAAGCAAGTAGTTACACAAACAGTATTGTATCGTTAGTTTTCATGGAGTTAAGCGCGCAGTTTCACAAACAATGTAGTATCGTTAGTTTTCATGAACATAAGCATGTAGAGTCTCAAACAGTTTGGTATCGTTAGTTTTCATCAAGTTAAGCATGTTGTTTCTCAAACAGTATTTTATCGATAGTTTTCATGGAGTTAAGCACGTAGTTTCACAAACAATTTTGTATCGTTAGTTTTCATGAACATAAGGATGTAGAGTCTCAAACAGTTTGGTATCGTTATTTTTTATCAAGTTAAGCATGTTGTTTCTCTAACACTATTGTATCGATAGTTTTCATGAAGTTAAGCAGGTAGTTTCACGACCAGTGTTTATCGTAAGTTTTCATGAAATTAAGCATGTAGTTTCTCACACAGTGTTGTATTGGTAGTTTTCATGAAGTTAAGCAAGTAGATACACAAACAGTGTTGTATCGTTACTTTTCATGGAGTTAAGTGCGTAGTTTCACAAACAATGTTGTAACGTTAGTTTTCATGAACATACGCATGTAGAGTCTCAAACAGTTTGGTATCGTGGGTTTTCATGAAATTAAGCATGTAGTTTCTCACACAGTGTTGTCTGAGTATTTTTCATGAAGTTAAGCAAGTAGTTTCACAAACAATGTTGTATCGTTAGTTTTCATGAAGTTAAGCAGGTAGTGTCACAAACAAAGTTGTATCGTTAGGTTTCATGAACATAAGCATGTAGATTCTCAAACAGTTTGGTATCGTAAGTTTTCATGAAATTAAGCATGTAGTTTCTCACACAGGGTTGTATCGTTAGTTTTCATCAAATTAAGCATGTAGTTTCTCACACAGTGTTGTATGTGTATTTTTCATGAAGTTAAGCAAGTAGTTACACAAACACTGTTGTATCGTTAGTTTTCATGAACATAAGCATGTAGAGTCTCAAACAGTTTGGTATGATAAGTTTTCATGAAATTAAGCATGTAGTTCCTCACTCAGTGTTGTATGTGTACTTTTCATGAAGTTAAGCAAGTAGTTTCACAAACAAAGTTGTATCGTTAGTTTTCATGAACATAAGCATGTAGAGTCTCAAACAGTTTGGTATCGTAAGTTTTCATGAAGTTAAGCATGTAGTTTCTCAAACAGTGTTGTATCGTTAGTTTTCATGAAGTTAAGCAGGTAGTGTCACAAACAAAGTTGTATCGTTAGGTTTCATGAACATAAGCATGTAGATTCTCAAACAGTTTGGTATCGTAAGTTTTCATGAAATTAAGCATGTAGTTTCTCACACAGGGTTGTATCGTTAGTTTTCATCAAATTAAGCATGTAGTTTCTCACACAGTGTTGTATGTGTATTTTTCATGAAGTTAAGCAAGTAGTTTCACAAACAAAGTTGTATCGTTAGTTTTCATGAACATAAGCATGTAGAGTCTCAAACAGTTTGGTATCGTAAGTTTTCATGAAATTAAGCATGTAGTTTCTCACACAGTGTTGTATGTGTATTTTTCATGAAGTTAAGCAAGTAGTTTCACAAACAATGTTGTATCGTTAGTTTTCATGAACATAAACATGTAGAGTCTCAAACAGTTTGGTATCGTAAGTTTTCATGAAATTAAGCATGTAGTTTCTCACACAGTGTTGTATGTGTATTTTTCATGAAGTTAAGCAAGTAGTTTCACAAACAATGTTGTATCGTTAGTTTTCATGAAGTTAAGCAGGTAGTGTCACAAACAAAGTTGTATCGTTAGTTTTCATGAACATAAGCATGTAGAGTCTCAAACAGTTTGGTATCGTTACTTTTCATCAAGTTATGCATGTTGTTTCTCAAACAGTATTGTATCGATAGTTTTCATGAAGTTAAGCAAGTAGTTTCACCACCAGTGTTATATCGTAAGTTTTCATGAAGTTAAGCATGCAGGTTCTCACACAGTGTTGTATTGGTAGTTTTCATGAAGTTAAGCAAGTAGTTACACAAACAGTATTGTATCGTTAGTTTTCATGGAGTTAAGCGCGCAGTTTCACAAACAATGTAGTATCGTTAGTTTTCATGAACATAAGCATGTAGAGTCTCAAACAGTTTGGTATCGTTAGTTTTCATCAAGTTAAGCATGTTGTTTCTCAAACAGTATTTTATCGATAGTTTTCATGGAGTTAAGCACGTAGTTTCACAAACAATTTTGTATCGTTAGTTTTCATGAACATAAGGATGTAGAGTCTCAAACAGTTTGGTATCGTTATTTTTTATCAAGTTAAGCATGTTGTTTCTCTAACACTATTGTATCGATAGTTTTCATGAAGTTAAGCAGGTAGTTTCACGACCAGTGTTTATCGTAAGTTTTCATGAAATTAAGCATGTAGTTTCTCACACAGTGTTGTATTGGTAGTTTTCATGAAGTTAAGCAAGTAGATACACAAACAGTGTTGTATCGTTACTTTTCATGGAGTTAAGTGCGTAGTTTCACAAACAATGTTGTAACGTTAGTTTTCATGAACATACGCATGTAGAGTCTCAAACAGTTTGGTATCGTGGGTTTTCATGAAATTAAGCATGTAGTTTCTCACACAGTGTTGTCTGAGTATTTTTCATGAAGTTAAGCAAGTAGTTTCACAAACAATGTTGTATCGTTAGTTTTCATGAAGTTAAGCAGGTAGTGTCACAAACAAAGTTGTATCGTTAGGTTTCATGAACATAAGCATGTAGATTCTCAAACAGTTTGGTATCGTAAGTTTTCATGAAATTAAGCATGTAGTTTCTCACACAGGGTTGTATCGTTAGTTTTCATCAAATTAAGCATGTAGTTTCTCACACAGTGTTGTATGTGTATTTTTCATGAAGTTAAGCAAGTAGTTACACAAACACTGTTGTATCGTTAGTTTTCATGAACATAAGCATGTAGAGTCTCAAACAGTTTGGTATGATAAGTTTTCATGAAATTAAGCATGTAGTTCCTCACTCAGTGTTGTATGTGTACTTTTCATGAAGTTAAGCAAGTAGTTTCACAAACAAAGTTGTATCGTTAGTTTTCATGAACATAAGCATGTAGAGTCTCAAACAGTTTGGTATCGTAAGTTTTCATGAAATTAAGCATGTAGTTTCTCACACAGTGTTGTATGTGTATTTTTCATGAAGTTAAGCACCTAGTTTCACAAACAATGTTGTATCGTTAGTTTTCATGAAGTTAAGCAGGTAGTGTCACAAACAAAGTTGTATCGTTAGGTTTCATGAACATAAGCATGTAGATTCTCAAACAGTTTGGTATCGTAAGTTTTCATGAAATTAAGCATGTAGTTTCTCACACAGGGTTGTATCGTTAGTTTTCCTCAAATTAAGCATGTAGTTTCTCACACAGTGTTGTATGTGTATTTTTCATGAAGTTAAGCAAGTAGTTTCACAAACAAAGTTGTATCGTTAGTTTTCATGAACATAAGCATGTAGAGTCTCAAACAGTTTGGTATCGTAAGTTTTCATGAAATTAAGCATGTAGTTTCTCACACAGTGTTGTATGTGTATTTTTCATGAAGTTAAGCACCTAGTTTCACAAACAATGTTGTATCGTTAGTTTTCATGAACATAAACATGTAGAGTCTCAAACAGTTTGGTATCGTAAGTTTTCATGAAATTAAGCATGTAGTTTCTCACACAGTGTTGTATGTGTATTTTTCATGAAGTTAAGCAAGTAGTTTCACAAACAATGTTGTATCGTTAGTTTTCATGAAGTTAAGCAGGTAGTGTCACAAACAAAGTTGTATCGTTAGTTTTCATGAACATAAGCATGTAGAGTCTCAAACAGTTTGGTATCGTTACTTTTCATCAAGTTATGCATGTTGTTTCTCAAACAGTATTGTATCGATAGTTTTCATGAAGTTAAGCAAGTAGTTTCACCACCAGTGTTATATCGTAAGTTTTCATGAAGTTAAGCATGCAGGTTCTCACACAGTGTTGTATTGGTAGTTTTCATGAAGTTAAGCAAGTAGTTACACAAACAGTATTGTATCGTTAGTTTTCATGGAGTTAAGCGCGCAGTTTCACAAACAATGTAGTATCGTTAGTTTTCATGAACATAAGCATGTAGAGTCTCAAACAGTTTGGTATCGTTAGTTTTCATCAAGTTAAGCATGTTGTTTCTCAAACAGTATTTTATCGATAGTTTTCATGGAGTTAAGCACGTAGTTTCACAAACAATTTTGTATCGTTAGTTTTCATGAACATAAGGATGTAGAGTCTCAAACAGTTTGGTATCGTTATTTTTTATCAAGTTAAGCATGTTGTTTCTCTAACACTATTGTATCGATAGTTTTCATGAAGTTAAGCAGGTAGTTTCACGACCAGTGTTTATCGTAAGTTTTCATGAAATTAAGCATGTAGTTTCTCACACAGTGTTGTATTGGTAGTTTTCATGAAGTTAAGCAAGTAGATACACAAACAGTGTTGTATCGTTACTTTTCATGGAGTTAAGTGCGTAGTTTCACAAACAATGTTGTAACGTTAGTTTTCATGAACATACGCATGTAGAGTCTCAAACAGTTTGGTATCGTGGGTTTTCATGAAATTAAGCATGTAGTTTCTCACACAGTGTTGTCTGAGTATTTTTCATGAAGTTAAGCAAGTAGTTTCACAAACAATGTTGTATCGTTAGTTTTCATGAAGTTAAGCAGGTAGTGTCACAAACAAAGTTGTATCGTTAGGTTTCATGAACATAAGCATGTAGAGTCTCAAACAGTTTGGTATCGTAAGTTTTCATGAAATTAAGCATGTAGTTTCTCACACAGTGTTGTATGTGTATTTTTCATGAAGTTAAGCAAGTAGTTTCACAAACAATGTTGTATCGTTAGTTTTCATGAACATAAGCATGTAGTTTCTCACACAGTGTTGTATGTGTATTTTTCATGAAGTTAAGCATGTAGATTCACAAACAGTGTTGTATCGTTAGTTTTCATGAAGTTAAGCAGGTAGTGTCACAAACAATGTTGTATCGTTAGGTTTCATGAACATAAGCATGTAGATTCTCAAACAGTTTGGTATCGTAAGTTTTCATGAAATTAAGCATGTAGTTTCTCACACAGGGTTGTATCGTTAGTTTTCATCAAATTAAGCATGTAGTTTCTCACACAGTGTTGTATGTGTATTTTTCATGAAGTTAAGCAAGTAGTTTCACAAACAAAGTTGTATCGTTAGTTTTCATGAACATAAGCATGTAGAGTCTCAAACAGTTTGGTATCGTAAGTTTTCATGAAATTAAGCATGTAGTTTCTCACACAGTGTTGTATGTGTATTTTTCATGAAGTTAAGCAACTAGTTTCACAAACAATGTTGTATCGTTAGTTTTCATGAACATAAACATGTAGAGTCTCAAACAGTTTGGTATCGTAAGTTTTCATGAAATTAAGCATGTAGTTTCTCACACAGTGTTGTATGTGTATTTTTCATGAAGTTAAGCAAGTAGTTTCACAAACAATGTTGTATCGTTAGTTTTCATGAAGTTAAGCAGGTAGTGTCACAAACAAAGTTGTATCGTTAGTTTTCATGAACATAAGCATGTAGAGTCTCAAACAGTTTGGTATCGTTACTTTTCATCAAGTTATGCATGTTGTTTCTCAAACAGTATTGTATCGATAGTTTTCATGAAGTTAAGCAAGTAGTTTCACCACCAGTGTTATATCGTAAGTTTTCATGAAGTTAAGCATGCAGGTTCTCACACAGTGTTGTATTGGTAGTTTTCATGAAGTTAAGCAAGTAGTTACACAAACAGTATTGTATCGTTAGTTTTCATGGAGTTAAGCGCGCAGTTTCACAAACAATGTAGTATCGTTAGTTTTCATGAACATAAGCATGTAGAGTCTCAAACAGTTTGGTATCGTTAGTTTTCATCAAGTTAAGCATGTTGTTTCTCAAACAGTATTTTATCGATAGTTTTCATGGAGTTAAGCACGTAGTTTCACAAACAATTTTGTATCGTTAGTTTTCATGAACATAAGGATGTAGAGTCTCAAACAGTTTGGTATCGTTATTTTTTATCAAGTTAAGCATGTTGTTTCTCTAACACTATTGTATCGATAGTTTTCATGAAGTTAAGCAGGTAGTTTCACGACCAGTGTTTATCGTAAGTTTTCATGAAATTAAGCATGTAGTTTCTCACACAGTGTTGTATTGGTAGTTTTCATGAAGTTAAGCAAGTAGATACACAAACAGTGTTGTATCGTTACTTTTCATGGAGTTAAGTGCGTAGTTTCACAAACAATGTTGTAACGTTAGTTTTCATGAACATACGCATGTAGAGTCTCAAACAGTTTGGTATCGTGGGTTTTCATGAAATTAAGCATGTAGTTTCTCACACAGTGTTGTCTGAGTATTTTTCATGAA
>NW_024433473.1:0-1039 GCF_017639785.1 Mesocricetus auratus | reverse complement strand
CCATATGATGTCACAGTCATTAATTGTAATGTCATAGCACAGAATATTGGTAACAGAGTGTATAATTTTGATGTCACAGTTCAAGATTGTGATGTCACAGTGTAAAATTTTAATGTCATATTGCACTATAATGAAGTCACAGTGTATAATGTTGATCATAATGCACTTTAGTGATGTCAGGGCCAATAATTGTGATTTCATAGTGCCATATTGTGATGTCACAGTCAATAAGTGTAATGTCATAGTGCAGTATACTGATAACACAGTGTATAATTGTGATATGACAGAGCAAGATTGTGATATCACAGTGTAAAATTTTGATGTCATATTGTACTACAGTGATGTCACAGTGTATAATTGTGTTCATAGAGCACTATAGGGATGTCACAGGCAAAAATTGTGATGTCATAGCACAGGATTGTGAATTCACAGTCAATAATTGTGATGTCATAGTGCAGTATATTGATAACACTCTGTATAATTTGATGTCACAGTGTAAGATAGCAATGTCACAGTGTATTATTGTCATAGTGCAGTATACTGATAACTCTGTGTATAATTGTGCATAATTGTGATGTCACAGTGCAAGATAGTGATGTCGCAGTGTATAATTGTGATGTAATATTGCATTATAGTGATGTGACAGTGTATAATTTTGTACATAGAGTGCTACAGTGATGTCACAGGCAATAATTGTGATGTCATAGGGCAAAATATTGACAACACACTGTATAATTATGATGTCATAGTGCACTATTGTGATGGCACAGTGTATAATTTTGAGGTGATATTGCACTATAGTGATGTCCCAATGTATAATTTTGATCAGAGAACATTATAGTGATGTCATCGCACAGGATTGTGATGTCACTGTCAATATATGTGATGTCAGAGCGCAGTATATTGACAACACACTGTCTAATTTGATGTCACAGTGTAAGATAGTGATGTCAGAGTGTATAACTGTGTACATAGAGCACTATAGGGATGTCACAGTTAACAATTGTAATGTCATAGCGCAGGATTGTGATGTCACAGT
>NW_024433472.1:0-8003 GCF_017639785.1 Mesocricetus auratus | reverse complement strand
TTAACTGTCGCTGTCAGTTGGAGTTAACTGTCGCTGTCAGTTGGAGTTAACTGTCGCTGTCAGTTGGAGTTAACTGTCGCTGTCAGTTGGAGTTAACTGTCGCTGTCAGTTGGAGTTAACTGTCGCTGTCAGTTGGAGTTAACCGTTTAAACTGTGCCTCTCCCGTGACGTCATCTGGGGTGATGTGCAAACCACCAATCCCGGCTCTACACATCTCACTCGGAGCTCCTAGGCTTATATAAGGGGCTGGGTTTCTTAGCTTGGGGTCTCCTCTAAGAAGCTGATCATCTATCTCTCAAGATGCATTAAAGCTTTACTGCAGAAGGATCCGAGTGTTCTGCGTCGTTCTTGCTGGCGAGACGGTAGCGCGGGACATCTGGTGCCGAAACCCGGGAACTCTTCAACATCGCCGGCGCCGCGGGAGACCCCTCGGAAAACGGGGCGGATTCAGAACTGCAGGGACGTAGGTTCAGAGAGGTATGCTTTATCCTGAACAACCCTTTTCTCGACTTTGGCCTTAGTTTGTCATCACCGTGGGACGGGTCAGTGGAGGCTTTGGTGCTAGTCCTGTTTGTCCTTCTCCTTCATCGTGGCTGGTGCTGACAGAACGGCGCTGTCCGGTCTGGCGCTGTCCATCTGGCGCTGTCCATCTGGCGCTGTCAGTCTGGTGCTGTCAGTCTGGTGCTGTCAGTCTGGTGCTGTCAGTCTGGTAACGGAGTTGAGCGCGTTTTTAGATAAGCTGTCAGCGCGATGGGGTCGTCACAGTCAGTGGTTACAGCCTTACAGACTGTGCTAAAACAAAGAGATCTTAAAATTGCACCACGAACACTTCAAAATTTTGTGAAGGAGGTAGATAGAGTGGCACCATGGTATGCTTGTTCCGGGTCCCTCACTGTGGCCTCATGGAACAAGCTAGGTAAAGAACTAGACAGGAAGCATGCAGAAGGAGATCTCTGCTTAGGTACCAAAGCCATTTGGAAGCTAGTTAAAAACTGCTTGGAGGATGAGGCCTGTCACCCTGCTATAATAGAAAGTCAGGGAACCTTAGAGGAAGTTCAGGATAGCATGTCAGAAACTGAACGGAGTGAGAGAATGGGAGCTCGCAAAAGAAAAGACATGTCTAAGAAAAAAGGCCCTCCCCAGGAAGTTAAGAAAGGGGGAGAGAAAGAAGGGAGTTATCATTCACCCCTTAACAAATCTAAGAAAAAGAAAAAGCCAGAATCTAGTCTATACCCTGCAGTAGAGCTAGAAGCCTTGGAGCTAGATAATTCTGATTCTGACACTCTGGATTCTAGCGAAGAAGGTGGTCTAGAGGAGGAGGTGGCACGGTATGAGGAAAAAGATATCACCCTGATAGACACCGGCCACTGAAAACAAAATGAATGTGAGGCCACCGCCTATAAATCCGGCGGGCTCACGCTCTCAGCGCCTCCGCCATATGAGCTTCGGCTGAATACTGGTACTGACTCCTTTTTACCTTTAGAGGAACGGAGAAAAATACAAATGGCTTTTCCAGTATTCGAGAATGTGGAAGGCGGAAGAGTACATACCCCCGTAGATTACAATCAAATTAAAGAATTGGCCGAATCTGTCTCGTAATTATGGGGTCAATGCTAACTTTACCACATTACAGGTGGAAAGGCTTGCTAATTTTGCCATGACTCCCACTGACTGGCAAACGACAGTGAAAGCAGTGCTTCCCAACATGGGACAATACATGGAATGGAAGGCTCTCTGGTATGATGCAGCCCAGGCACAAGCTAGAGTTAATGCCACGGCTGAAGATGAGAATCAGAGGCAGTGGACATTTGAAATGCTGACAGGTCAGGGTCAACATGCCCTTAATCAAACCAACTACATCTGGGGCGTCTATGGTCAGGTGTCGGCCGCCGCTATTAAAGCATGGAAGGCCCTCACAAAAAGGGGAGAGTCCAGTGGACACCTTACAAAGATTGTCCAAGGACCCCAAGAGCCATTTTCAGACTTTGTGGCCAGAATGACAGAGGCCGCCAGTCGCATCTTTGGTGATTCAGAACAAGCTATGCCCCTGATTGAGCAACTTGTCTATGAACAAGCAACCCAGGAATGTCGAGCGGCTATCGCCCTCGCAAAAGCAAAGGTTTACAAGATTGGCTCAGAGTGTGCAGGGAGCTGGGGGACCCCTAACCAATGCAGGACTAGCTGCCGCCATTTTACAAACGCACAGGTATAGAGATTTATCTAATCGAAAAGCTTGTTTTAATTGTGGGAGAATGGGGCACCTTAAGAAAGATTGTCAAGCCCCTGAAAGAACAAGAGAATCGAAGCTTTGCTATCGTTGTGGTAAAGGTTATCATAGGGCTAGCGAATGCAGGTCAGTCCGGGATGTAAAAGGGAGGCTTCTGCCCCCTATTGAAGAATCCAAGGTACCCCAATCAAAAAACGGGTCACGGGGCCCATGGTCCCAGGGCCCTCAGAAATATGGGAACCAATTTCAGAAAAGCAATCAAGAGGAAGTAGAGGTTTCCGAGGAACCTCCGGAATGGACTTGCGTGCCGCCTCCGACTTCTTACTCATGCCCCAAATGAATGTTCAACCGGTCCCAGTCCATTCCCCTGGACCTTTGCCCCCTGCCACCATTGGGCTTATTCTGGGCCGTGGCTCCTTAACTTTACAGGGACTCATTATATATCCTGGGATTGTTGACCCATATCATAAAGAGGAGATTCAAGTTCTCTGTTCTAGCCCTCGGGGTGTATTTTCTATAAAGCAGGGAGATAGAATTGCACAACTGGTGTTGCTGCCCTCCCTCGGGGATGGAGAAACCTACACTTTACAAAAAAGGGCTATGGGATCTTCTGGAAGTGATTCAGCCTATCTGGCTATACCCCTAAATGAGAGACCTACAATAAAATTGTTAATTAATGGAAAAGAATTTGAAGGGATAATGGATTCGGGAGCAGACAAAAGCATTATTTCACTCCATTGGTGGCCGAAGTCTTGGCCCACTGTTGTTTCATCTCATTCTCTACAAGGTCTTGGATACCAGTCCTCTCCTGCCATCAGTGCCTCAGCCTTAACCTGGCGGGATGCTGAAGGCAAACAGGGATGTTTTACCCCCTATGTGTTGCCACTCCCTGTAAATTTATGGGGACGAGATGTGTTACAAGCCATGGGCATGACCCTAACTAATGAATACTCCCCCAGGCATCAGCCATTATGGCAAAGATGGGGTATACAAATGGTAGAGGCTTGGGTAGGCAAGAACAAGGCAGAATAAAACCCATTACACAACACGGAAATCGGGGTAGAAAAGGACTGGGTTTTATTTAGGGGCCGTTGAGGCTTCACGACCCATACCATGGAAAACAGAGGAGCCGTTATGGGTCTCTCAATGGCCTCTATCCTCTGAAAAATTAGAGGCTGTCACAAGATTAGTGCAAGAACAGGAACGGCTGGGGCATCTAGAGCCTTCTACCTCCCCATGGAATACACCAATTTTTGTTATTAAGAAGAAATCTGGGAAGTGGAGATTACTCCACGACCTGCGGGCCATTAACAATCAGATGCATCTTTTTGGCCCTGTTCAAAGAGGCCTTCCTTTGCTTTCTGCACTTCCTCAAGATTGGAAGCTTATTATTATAGATATTAAGGATTGTTTCTTCTCTATTCCACTTTACCCACGGGATAGACCAAGGTTTGCCTTCACTATCCCTTCTCTTAATCATATGGAACCAGACAAGAGATTTCAGTGGAAGGTACTGCCGCAAGGCATGGCCAATAGCCCAACAATATGTCAGCTATATGTGCAGGAGGCTTTGGAGCCAATTAGGAAGCAATTTACATCTTTAATCGTTATCCATTATATGGACGATATTCTTATTTGTCACAAAGAGTTAGATGTTTTACAAAAGGCTTTTCCCATGCTGGTGGCTGAATTAAAACAGTGGGGATTAGAGATTGCCTCAGAAAAGGTTCAAATTGCAGATACAGGCCTCTTTTTGGGCTCAAAGATTACTCCCAAAAATATAGTTCCTCAGAAAATAGAAATTCGCAAAGACCACTTACAAACATTAAATGATTTTCAGAAACTTCTGGGAGATATAAATTGGTTGAGGCCCTTTTTAAAAATTCCATCTGCTGATCTAAAACCCTCTTCGATCTCCTGGAGGGTGAGCCTCATATCTCCTCACCCAGAAAATTTACCCCTGCCGCCCACCGAGCCTTACAGATGGTGGAAGAGGCCTTACAGGAAGCACAATTACAACGAATTGAGGAGTCACTACCTTTTAATCTGTGTGTTTTTAAGACAGCTCAATTGCCAACTGCAGTCCTGTGGCAACATGGACCATTACTTTGGATTCATCCAAATGCTTCCCCTGCTAAGATTATTGACTGGTACCCTGATGCTGTTGCACAGCCTCGCGCTTCGCGGAATAAAAGCAGCTGTTACACATTTTGGCAGGGATCCTGATTCCTTGATTGTGCCTTATACTGCTGCACAAGTTCAGACCTTGGCAGCCACATCTAGTGATTGGGCAGTTTTAGTTACTTCCTTTTCAGGACAAATTGATAATCATTTTCCAAAGCATCCAATTTTACAGTTTGCCCTAAACCAGGCTATAGTGTTTCCACAAGTGACAGCTAAAGACCCACTCCCAGATGGGACTGTGGTGTACACTGATGGATCAAAAACTGGTATGGGAGCTTATGTGGTCAAGGATAGGGTTATATCTAAACAATATAATGAAACTTCACCTCAAGTTGTAGAATGTCTGATAGTACTGGAGGTTCTTGAGGCTTTTCCAGGACCCCTCAATATTGTATCAGATTCCTCTTATGTGGTTAATGCAGTTAATCTCCTTGAGATAGCTGGAATAATAAGATCCTCCAGCAGAGTTGCTAACATCTTTCAGAAGATACAAGCTGCCTTGTTAAATAGGAGATTTCCTGTTTTCATTACCCATGTCCGAGCACATTCTGGACTCCCAGGTCCCATGTCCTTAGGGAATGACTTAGCGGACAAGGCTACAAAGCTGGTGGCCGCTGCCTTGTCTACCCATGCACAAGCAGCAAAAGAATTCCATAAGCGTTTTCATGTGACGGCTGAGACCTTGCGCCGTCGTTTTGCTCTATCCAGGAAAGAGGCTAGGGAAATTGTTACTCAATGCCAGAATTGCTGCGAATTCTTACCTACTCCCCACATGGGAATAAACCCACGTGGCATTAGACCATTGCAGATGTGGCAGATGGATGTTACTCATATTCCCTCTTTTGGAAGGCTTCAATATGTTCATGTTTCTGTTGACACCTGTTCTGGCGTAATGTTTGCCACACCCCTAACAGGGGAAAAGGCCTCATATGTGATTCAACATTGCCTTGAGGCCTGGAGTGCTTGGGGAAAACCCAGAATTTTAAAAACAGACAATGGACCAGCATATACCTCTCAAAAATTCCGACAGTTTTGTCGGCAAATGGATGTTACCCATCTAACTGGCCTACCTTATAACCCTCAAGGACAGGGCATTGTGGAACGTGCCCATCGTACACTCAAATCATATCTGATTAAACAAAAGGGGAGTATTGAGGATGTTCTACCCTCGGTACCAAGAGTTGCTGTATCCATGGCACTTTTTACCCTTAATTTCTTGAACTGTGATGCCCAAGGCCACACTGCGGCTGATCGCCACAGTTTAGAGCCTGATAGGCCAAAAGAAATGGTAAAATGGAAAGATGTCTTGACTGATCTCTGGAAAGGCCCGGATCCTATTCTTATAAGATCCAGGGGAGCTGTGTGTGTTTTTCCACAGGAGGAAGAAAACCCCCTGTGGATCCCTGAAAGACTCACTCGAAGAGCTCCTTCACAACTCCAGAATAAGAAGGATGGAGGCCAAGTGGGTGATGAAGACTCTCCTACTCGGGATGATGGTTCCTAGTATGATGGGAGAGTTACGGTGGGCCATCATGTCTACCTTCCCTACCGATGCCAGTGATGCAGAATGCCCAGGTGTTCCCTAGATTTTTCACAAATAATAGAGAGTTGGGGCTTGCCTTTTTGCCTTTAGATCCTCAGATACAGAGTTTTCAGGATGAGAGAACCTTGTCATTAGTAGGAAGCTTGTGCTTTACTGTGATTTCTTCATTAAAGGATAATTTTATTCATATGGATCCAGAAAGATCTAATGCTAATCCTTTTGAATTAATGGAAGCTGTACTGATCTTTCTCCTATGATAGTGAGAAGGGACAGATTACTTTTGATTGGAAAGGGGCATTAGGCAACAGTCTGAGTGAGGGACAGAGCTCTGGATCATCTGATTGGTCCTCCTCCAATGTTAAGTATACCCCTTTTAAGAGAACTAATTATTCAGCTGCCCTTTATTTGGGTTGTGAGTAATGATACCTTAGGTAAGAATCAGAAAGAAATAAATTGTTCTGCTTAGAATTGTTTTTATGCATTATGCTGGGATGCTATTAAGCACCCTTTTGCTTTGGTAATGCGCATGCCTCGATTTATTCCAGCTCCTGTTGAGGCGCCAAGTAATTTGAGTTTGTTTAGGGAAAAGCGAGATTTTTGGGATCTCTGCTATTATTGTGGGCCTGATAGCCACCGCCGCGGTTACTGCTTCGGTTACCGCCTGGCCCTTGCACTTTCTGCCACTGTGCAGACAACTCAAACCATTAATGAACTATAGGCCACTGTGACCATGGTCCTAGATAAACAGGCCACTGCCAATTCTCAGATACAAGGAGGCCTGATGTTGGTAAACCAACAGATTAATTTGGTTCAGGAACAATTGGATATATTGTGGCAGATGGCCAAATTGGGATGTGAACAAAGTTGCCTGGCCTTTGTGTCACTTAGTACAATATGAGAATTTTACAAGAGCAGCTAACCTGTCAAAAGCTCTGTCTCAACATTTATTACAGAATTGGACTTTTGAGTTTGAGCAGACACTCCGTGAGTTGAGAATGGCGATCCTGCAAGTGAATTCGACGCATCTGGATCTTTCTCTGATGGAAGACCTCTCCCCTGGATTTCATCTGCATTTTCTTATTTTAAGGAATGGGTGGGGGTAGGATCATTTAGCCTAGTTCTCTGCTGTGGAATAGTGTTGATGCTTTGGATGGTGTGTACGCTCAGAGCCCAAACAAAAGGAGAAAGTGGTGGTGGCACAAGCACTTGCTGCCTTAGAACACGGAGCATCCCCTGACATTTGGTTAACCATGTTAAAGCAATAGGTCGCTGGCCTCCCAGCTCTTGCACCCCACGAGGCTAGTCTCATTGCACGGGATAGAGTGGGTAGGCTTCAGCAGCCCAAGGAGTTGCAAGGCTAAGCACTGCACAGGAGAGGTCTGCGGTATAACGACTTTCTCCTGGGAGATAAGTCATCTTGCATGAAGGTTCTATGTCATGATCTCCTTCCCCCAGAAAAAAGACATCGGACTGGTCAGGACTTCCTCTGGGGATAAGACCCTGGAGAGGAGCTTTGTACATGTTCCGAATTTGCACATGGGGATTTGACCTCTATCTCCACTCCAAAGTTGTGGGTGTCCTATTGCTTCAAAAATAAATGAATAGGGGGAGATGTGAGGAGCCGCCCTCGCTATCGCTATTGCCGTTAGAAGATGGCGCTGACATCCACTGTCAGTTGGAGTTAACTGTCGCTGTCAGTTGGAGTTAACTGTCGCTGTCAGTTGGAGTTAACTGTCGCTGTCAGTTGGAGTTAACTGTCGCTGTCAGTTGGAGTTAACTGTCGCTGTCAGTTGGAGTTAACTGTCGCTGTCAGTTGGAGTTAACCGTTTAAACTGTGCCTCTCCCGTGACGTCATCTGGGGTGATGTGCAAACCACCAATCCCGGCTCTACACATCTCACTCGGAGCTCCTAGGCTTATATAAGGGGCTGGGTTTCTTAGCTTGGGGTCTCCCTCTAAGAAGCTGATCATCTATCTCTCAAGATGCATTAAAGCTTTACTGCAGAAGGATCCGAGTGTTCTGCGTCGTTCTTGCTGGCGAGACGGTGGC
>NW_024433471.1:0-3014 GCF_017639785.1 Mesocricetus auratus | reverse complement strand
GCACAGTAGTGACGTCAGAGTGAACAGCAGTGACTTCCTGGCGCACTGTAGTGACGTCACAGTGAACAGCAGTGACTTCCTGGCGCACAGTAGTGACTTCCTGGCGCACAGTAGTGACGTCACAGTGAAAACTAGGGACTTCCTGTTGCACAGTAGTGACTTCCTGGCGCACTGTAGTGACGACACAGTGAACACTAGCGACTTCCTGTTGCACAGTAGTGACTTCCTGGCGCACAGCAGTGACTTCCTGGCGCACAGTAGTGACGTCACAGTGAACACTAGGGACTTCCTGTTGCACAGTAGTGACTTCCTGGCGCACAGCAGTGACTTCCTGGCGCACAGTAGTGACGTCACAGTGAACACTAGGGACTTCCTGTTGCACAGTAGTGACTTCCTGGCGCACAGTAGTGACGTCACAGTGAACAGAAGCGACTTCCTGGCGCACAGTAGTGACGTCACAGTGAACAGAAGCGACTTCCTGGCGCACAGTAGTGACATCACAGTGAACAGCAGTGACTTCCTGGCGCACTGTAGTGATGACACAGTGAATACTAGCGACTTCCTGTTGCACAGTAGTGACTTCCTGGCGCACAGTAGGGACGTCACAGTGAACACTAGCGACTTCCTGTTGCACAGCAGTGACTTCCTGGCGCACAGTAGTGACTTCCTGGCGCACAGTAGGGACGTCACAGTGAACACTAGCGACTTCCTGTTGCACAGCAGTGACTTCCTGGCGCACAGTAGTGACTTCCTGGCGCACAGTAGTGACGTCACAGTGAACACTAGGGACTTCCTGTTGCACAGTAGTGACTTCCTGGCGCACAGTAGTGACGTCACAGTGAACAGAAGCGACTTCCTGGCGCACAGTAGTGACGTCACAGTGAACAGCAGCGACTTCCGGGCGCACAGTAGTGACTTCCTGGCGCACAGTAGTGACGTCACAGTGAACACTAGGGACTTCCTGGCGCACAGCAGTGACTTCCTGGCGCACAGTAGTGACGGCACAGTGAACAGCAGCGACTTCCTGGCACACAGTAGTGACGTCACAGTGAACAGCAGTGACTTCCTGGCGCACAGTAGTGACTTCCTGGCGCACAGTAGTGACGTCAGAGTGAACACTAGCGACTTCCTGTTGCACAGCAGTGACTTCCTGTTGCACAGTAGTGACTTCCTGGCGCACAGCAGTGACTTCCTGGCGCACAGTAGTGACTTCCTGGCGCACAGTAGTGACGTCAGAGTGAACAGCAGCGACTTCCTGGCACACAGTAGTGACGTCACAGTGAAAACTAGGGACTTCCTGTTGCACAGTAGTGACTTCCTGGCGCACTGTAGTGACGACACAGTGAACACTAGCGACTTCCTGTTGCACAGCAGTGACTTCCTGTTGCACAGTAGTGACTTCCTGGCGCACTGTAGTGACGACACAGTGAACACTAGCGACTTCCTGTTGCACAGCAGTGACTTCCTGTTGCACAGTAGTGACTTCCTGGCGCACTGTAGTGACGACACAGTGAACACTAGCGACTTCCTGTTGCACAGCAGTGACTTCCTGGCGCACTGTAGTGACGTCACGGTGAACAGCAGCGACTTCCTGTTGCACAGCAGTGACTTCCTGGCGCACTGTAGTGACGTCACAGTGAACAGCAGTGACTTCCTGGCGCACTGTAGTGATGACACAGTGAATACTAGCGACTTCCTGTTGCACAGTAGTGACTTCCTGGCGCACAGTAGGGACGTCACAGTGAACACTAGCGACTTCCTGTTGCACAGCAGTGACTTCCTGGCGCACAGTAGTGACTTCCTGGCGCACAGTAGGGACGTCACAGTGAACACTAGCGACTTCCTGTTGCACAGCAGTGACTTCCTGGCGCACAGTAGTGACTTCCTGGTGCACAGTAGTGACGTCACAGTGAACACTAGGGACTTCCTGTTGCACAGTAGTGACTTCCTGGCGCACAGTAGTGACGTCACAGTGAACAGAAGCGACTTCCTGGTGCACAGTAGTGACGTCAGAGTGAACAGCAGCGACTTCCGGGCGCACAGTAGTGACTTCCTGGCGCACAGTAGTGACGTCACAGTGAACACTAGGGACTTCCTGGCGCACAGCAGTGACTTCCTGGCGCACAGTAGTGACGGCACAGTGAACAGCAGCGACTTCCTGGCACACAGTAGTGACGTCACAGTGAACAGCAGTGACTTCCTGGCGCACAGTAGTGACTTCCTGGCGCACAGTAGTGACGTCAGAGCGAACACTAGCGACTTCCTGTTGCACAGCAGTGACTTCCTGTTGCACAGTAGTGACTTCCTGGCGCACAGTAGTGACGTCAGAGTGAACAGCAGTGACTTCCTGGCGCACTGTAGTGACGTCACAGTGAACAGCAGTGACTTCCTGGCGCACAGTAGTGACTTCCTGGCGCACAGTAGTGACGTCAGAGTGAACAGCAGCGACTTCCTGGCACACAGTAGTGACGTCACAGTGAAAACTAGGGACTTCCTGTTGCACAGTAGTGACTTCCTGGCGCACTCTAGTGACGTCACGGTGAACAGCAGCGACTTCCTGTTGCACAGCAGTGACTTCCTGGCGCACCGTAGTGATGTCACAGTGAACAGCAGTGACTTCCTGGCGCACAGTAATGACTTCCTGGCGCACAGTAGTGACGTCACAGTGAACACTAGCGACTTCCTGTTGCACAGTAGTGACGTCACGGTGAACAGCAGCGACTTCCTGGCGCACAGCAGTGACTTCCTGGCGCACAGTAGTGACGTCACAGTGAACACTAGGGACTTCCTGTTGCACAGTAGTGACTTCCTGGCGCACAGTAGTGACGTCACAGTGAACACTACCGACTTCCTGTTGCACAGTAGTGACTTCCTGGCGCACAGCAGCGACTTCCTGGCACACAGTAGGGACGTCACAGTGAACAGCAGCGACTTCCTGGCGCACAGTAGTGACTTCCTGGCGCACAGTAGTGACGTCACAGTGAACACTAGCGACTTCCTGGTGCACAGTAGTG
>NW_024433470.1:0-7874 GCF_017639785.1 Mesocricetus auratus | reverse complement strand
TGTCCCGCGCTACCGTCTCGCCAGCAAGAACGACGCAGAACACTCGGATCCTTCTGCAGTAAAGCTTTAATGCATCTTGAGAGATAGATGATCAGCTTCTTAGAGGGAGACCCCAAGCTAAGAAACCCAGCCCCTTATATAAGCCTAGGAGCTCCGAGTGAGACGTGTAGAGCCGGGATTGGTGGTTTGCACATCACCCCAGATGACGCCACGGGAGAGGCACAGCTTAAACGGTTAACTCCAACTGACAGCAGATGTCAGCGCCATCTTCTAACGGTTAACTCCAACTGACAGCAGATGTCAGCGCCATCTTCTAACGGCAATAGCGATAGCGAGGGCGGCTCCTCACATCTCCCCTATTCATTTATTTTTGAAGCAATAGGACACCCACAACTTTGGAGTGGAGATAGAGGTCAAATCCCCATGTGCAAATTCGGAACATGTACAAAGCTCCTCTCCAGGGTCTTATCCCCAGAGAGAGCCCTGACCAGTCCGATGTCGTTTTTCTGGGGGAAGGAGATCATGACATAGAACCTTCATGCAAGATGACTTATCTCCCAGGAGAAAGTCGTTATACCGCAGACCTCTCCTGTGCAGTGCTTAGCCTTGCAACTCCTTGGGCTGCTGAAGCCTACCCACTCTATCCCGTGCAATGAGACTAGCCTCGTGGGGTGCAAGAGCTGGGAGGCCAGCGACCTATTGCTTTAACATGGTTAACCAAATGTCAGGGGAGGCTCCGTGTTCTAAGGCAGCAAGTGCTTGTGCCACCACCACTTTGTCTCTTTTGTTTGGGCTCTGAGCTTACACACCATCCAAAGCATCAACACTATTCCACAGCAGAGAACTAGGCTAAATGATCCTACCCCCACCCATTCCTTAAAATAAGAAAATGCAGATGAAATCCAGGAGGAGAGGCCTTCCATCAGAGAAAGATCCAGATGCGTCGAATTCACTTGCAGGATCGCCATTCTCAACTCACGGAGTGTCTGCTCAAACTCAAAAGTCCAATTCTGTAATAAATGTTGAGACAGAGCTTGTGACAGGTTAGCTGCTCTTGTAAAATTCTCATATTGTACTGAAGTGACACAAAGGCCAGGCAACTTTTGTTCACATCCCAATTGGGCCATCTGCCACAATATATCCAATTGTTCCTGAACCAAATTAATCTGTTGGTTTACCAACATCAGGCCTCCTTGTATCTGAGAATTGGCAGTGGCCTGTTTATCTAGGACCATGGTCACAGTGGCCTATAGTTCATTAATGGTTTGAGTTGTCTGCACAGTGGCAGAAAGTGCAAGGGCCGAGGCGGTAACCGAAGCAGTAACCGCGGCGGTGGCTATCAGGCCCACAATAATAGCAGAGATCCCAAAAATCTCGCTTTTCCCTAAACAAACTCAAATTACTTGGCGTCTCAACAGGAACTGGAACAAATCGAGGCATGCGCATTACCAAAGCAAAAGGGTGCTTAATAGCATCCCAGCATAATGCATAAAAACAATTCTAAGCAGAGCAATTTATTTCTTTCTGATTCTTACCTAAGGTATCATTACTCACAACCCAAATAAAGGGCAGCTGAATAATTAGTTCTCTTAAAAGGGGTATACTTAACATTGGAGGAGGACCAATCAGATGATCCATAGCTCTGTCCCTCACTCAGACTGTTGCCTAATGCCCCTTTCCAATCAAAAGTCCTGAAAACTCTGTATCTGAGGATCTAAAGGCAAAAAGGCAAGCCCCAACTCTCTATTAGTTGTGAAAAATCTAGGGAACACCTGGGCATTCTGCATCACTGGCATACTAGGAACCATCATCCCGAGTAGGAGAGTCTTCATCACCCACTTGGCCTCCATCCTTCTTATTCTGGAGTTGTGAAGGAGCTCTTCGAGTGAGTCTTTCAGGGATCCACAGGGGGTTTTCTTCCTCCTGTGGAAAAACACACACAGCTCCCCTGGATCTTATAAGAATAGGATCCGGGCCTTTCCAGAGATCAGTCAAGACATCTTTCCATTTTACCATTTCTTTTGGCCTATCAGGCTCTAAACTGTGGCGATCGGCCGCAGTGTGGCCTTGGGCATCAGAGTTCAAGAAATTAAGGGTAAAAAGTGCCATGGATACAGCAACTCTTGGTACCGAGGGTAGAACATCCTCAATACTCCCCTTTTGTTTAATCAGATATGATTTGAGTGTACGATGGGCACGTTCCACAATGCCCTGTCCTTGAGGGTTATAAGGTAGGCCAGTTAGATGGGTAACATCCATTTGCCGACAAAACTGTCGGAATTTTTGAGAGGTATATGCTGGTCCATTGTCTGTTTTTAAAATTCTGGGTTTTCCCCAAGCACTCCAGGCCTCAAGGCAATGTTGAATCACATATGAGGCCTTTTCCCCTGTTAGGGGTGTGGCGAACATTACGCCAGAACAGGTGTCAACAGAAACATGAACATATTGAAGCCTTCCAAAAGAGGGAATATGAGTAACATCCATCTGCCACATCTGCAATGGTCTAATGCCACGTGGGTTTATTCCCATGTGGGGAGTAGGTAAGAATTCGCAGCAATTCTGGCATTGAGTAACAATTTCCCTAGCCTCTTTCCTGGATAGAGCAAAACGACGGCGCAAGGTCTCAGCCGTCACATGAAAGCGCTTATGGAATTCTTTTGCTGCTTGTGCATGGGTAGACAAGGCAGCGGCCACCAGCTTTGTAGCCTTGTCCGCTAAGTCATTCCCTAAGGACATGGGACCTGGGAGTCCAGAATGTGCTCGGACATGGGTAATGAAAACAGGAAATCTCCTATTTAACAAGGCAGCTTGTATCTTTTGAAAGATGTTAGCAACTCTGCTGGAGGATCTTATTATTCCAGCTATCTCAAGGAGATTAACTGCATTAACCACATAAGAGGAATCTGATACAATATTGAGGGGTCCTGGAAAAGCCTCAAGAACCTCCAGTACTATCAGACATTCTACAACTTGAGGTGAAGTTTCATTATATTGTTTAGATATAACCCTATCCTTGACCACATAAGCTCCCATACCAGTTTTTGATCCATCAGTGTACACCACAGTCCCATCTGGGAGTGGGTCTTTAGCTGTCACTTGTGGAAACACTATAGCCTGGTTTAGGGCAAACTGTAAAATTGGATGCTTTGGAAAATGATTATCAATTTGTCCTGAAAAGGAAGTAACTAAAACTGCCCAATCACTAGATGTGGCTGCCAAGGTCTGAACTTGTGCAGCAGTATAAGGCACAATCAAGGAATCAGGATCCCTGCCAAAATGCGTAACAGCTGCTTTTATTCCGCGAAGCGCGAGCTGTGCAACAGCATCAGGGTACCAGTCAATAATCTTAGCAGGGGAAGCATTTGGATGAATCCAAAGTAATGGTCCATGTTGCCACAGGACTGCAGTTGGCAATTGAGCTGTCTTAAAAACACACAGATTAAAAGGTAGTGACTCCTCAATACGTTGTAATTGTGCTTCCTGTAAGGCCTCTTCCACCATCTGTAAGGCTCGGTGGGCGGCAGGGGTAAATTTTCTGGGTGAGGAGATATGAGGCTCACCCTCCAGGAGATCGAAGAGGGGTTTTAGATCAGCAGATGGAATTTTTAAAAAGGGCCTCAACCAATTTATATCTCCCAGAAGTTTCTGAAAATCATTTAATGTTTGTAAGTGGTCTTTGCGAATTTCTATTTTCTGAGGAACTATATTTTTGGGAGTAATCATTGAGCCCAAAAAGAGGCCTGTATCTGCAATTTGAACCTTTTCTGAGGCAATCTCTAATCCCCACTGTTTTAATTCAGCCACCAGCATGGGGAAAGCCTTTTGTAAAACATCTAACTCTTTGTGACAAATAAGAATATCGTCCATATAATGGATAACGATTAAAGATGTAAATTGCTTCCTAATTGGCTCCAAAGCCTCCTGCACATACAGCTGACATATTGTTGGGCTATTGGCCATGCCTTGCGGCAGTACCTTCCACTGAAATCTCTTGTCTGGTTCCATATGATTAAGAGAAGGGATAGTGAAGGCAAACCTTGGTCTATCCCGTGGGTAAAGTGGAATAGAGAAGAAACAATCCTTAATATCTATAATAATAAGCTTCCAATCTTGAGGAAGTGCAGAAAGCAAAGGAAGGCCTCTTTGAACAGGGCCAAAAAGATGCATCTGATTGTTAATGGCCCGCAGGTCATGGAGTAATCTCCACTTCCCAGATTTCTTCTTAATAACAAAAATTGGTGTATTCCATGGGGAGGTAGAAGGCTCTAGATGCCCCAGCCGTTCCTGTTCTTGCACTAATCTTGTGACAGCCTCTAATTTTTCAGAGGATAGAGGCCATTGAGAGACCCATAACGGCTCCTCTGTTTTCCATGGTATGGGTCGTGAAGCCTCAACGGCCCCTAAATAAAACCCAGTCCTTTTCTACCCCGATTTCCGTGTTGCGTAATGGGTTTTATTCTGCCTTGTTCTTGCCTACCCAAGCCTCTACCCTTTGTATACCCCATCTTTGCCATAATGGCTGATGCCTGGGGGAGTATTCATTAGTTAGGGTCATGCCCATGGCTTGTAACACATCCCGTCCCCATAAATTTACAGGGAGTGGCAACACATAGGGGGTAAAACATCCCTGTTTGCCCTCAGCATTCCGCCAGGTTAAGGCTGAGGCACTGATGGCAGGAGAGGACTGGTATCCAAGACCTTGTAGAGAATGAGATGAAACAACAGTGGGCCAAGACTTCGGCCACCAATGGAGTGAAATAATGCTTTTGTCTGCTCCCGTATCCATTATCCCTTCAAATTCTTTTCCATTAATTAACAATTTTATTGTAGGTCTCTCATTTAGGGGTATAGCCAGATAGGCTGAATCACTTCCAGAAGATCCCATAGCCCTTTTTTGTAAAGTGTAGGTTTCTCCATCCCCGAGGGAGGGCAGCAACACCAGTTGTGCAATTCTATCTCCCTGCTTTATAGAAAATACACCCCGAGGGCTAGAACAGAGAACTTGAATCTCCTCTTTATGATACGGGTCAACAATTCCAGGATATATAATGAGTCCCTGTAAAGTTAAGGAGCCACGGCCCAGAATAAGCCCAATGGTGGCAGGGGGCAAAGGTCCAGGGGAATGGACTGGGACCGGTTGAACATTCATTTGGGGCATGAGTAAGAAGTCGGAGGCGGCACGCAAGTCCATTCCGGGGGTTCCTCGGAAGCCTCTACTTCCTCTTGATTGCTTTTCTGAAATTGGTTCCCATATTTCTGAGGGCCCTGGGACCATGGGCCCCGTGACCCGTTTTTTGATTGGGGTACCTTGGGTTCTTCAATAGGGGCAGAAGCCTCCCTTTTACATCCCGGACTGACCTGCATTCGCTAGCCCTATGATAACCTTTACCACAACGATGGCAAAGCTTCGATTCTCTTGTTCTTTCAGGGGCTTGACAATCTTTCTTAAGGTGCCCCATTCTCCCACAATTAAAACAAGCTTTTCGACTAGATAAATCTCTATACCTGTGCGTTTGTAAAATGGCGGCAGCTAGTCCTGCATTGGTTAGGGGTCCCCCAGCTCCCTGCACACTCTGAGCCAATCTTGTAAACCTTTGCTTTTGCGAGGGGCGATAGCCGCTCGACATTCCTGGGTTGCTTGTTCATAGACAAGTTGCTCAATCAGGGGCATAGCTTGTTCTGAATCACCAAAGATGCGACTGGCGGCCTCTGTCATTCTGGCCACAAAGTCTGAAAATGGCTCTTGGGGTCCTTGGACAATCTTTGTAAGGTGTCCACTGGACTCTCCCCTTTTTGTGAGGGCCTTCCATGCTTTAATAGCGGCGGCCGACACCTGACCATAGACACCCCAGATGTAGTTGGTTTGATTAAGGGCATGTTGACCCTGACCTGTCAGCATTTCAAATGTCCACTGCCTCTGATTCTCATCTTCAGCCGTGGCATTAACTCTAGCTTGTGCCTGGGCTGCATCATACCAGAGAGCCTTCCATTCCATGTATTGTCCCATGTTGGGAAGCACTGCTTTCACTGTCGTCTGCCAGTCAGTGGGAGTCATGGCAAAATTAGCAAGCCTTTCCACCTGTAATGTGGTAAAGTTAGCATTGACCCCATAATTACGAACGGATTCGGCCAATTCTTTGATTTGATTGTAATCTACAGGGGTATGTACTCTTCCGCCTTCCGCATTCTCGAATACTGGAAAAGCTACTTGTATTTTTCTCCGTTCCTCTAAAGGTAAAAAGGAGTCAGTACCAGTATTCAGCCGAAGCTCATACTGCGGAGGCGCTGAGGAGCGTGAGCCCGCCGGATTTATAGGTGGTGGCCTCACATTCATTTTTGTTTTCAGTGGCCGGTGTCTATCAGGGTGATATCTTTCTTCCTCATACCGTGCCACCTCCTCCTCTAGACCACCTTCTTCGCTAGAATACAGAGTGTCAGAATCAGAATTATCTAGCTCCAAGGCTTCTAGCTCTACTGTAGGGTATAGACTAGATTCTGGCTTTTTCTTTTTCTTAGATTTGTTAGGGGGTGAATGATCACTCCCTTCTTTCTCTCCCCTTTCTTAACTTCTTGGGGAGGGCCTTTTTTCTTAGACATGTCTTTCCTTTTGCGAGCTCCCATTCTCTCACTCCGTTCAGTTTCTGACATGCTATCCTGAACTTCCTCTAAGGTTCCCTGACTTTCTATTATAGCAGGGTGACAGGCCTCATCCTCCAAGCAGTTTTTAACTAGCTTCCAAATGGCTTTGGTACCTAAGTGGAGATCTCCTTCTGCATGCTTCCTGTCTAGTTCTTTACCTAGCTTGTTCCATGAGGCCACAGTGAGGGACCCGGAACAAGCATACCATGGTGCCACTCTATCTACCTCCTTCACAAAATTTTGAAGTGTTCGTGGTGCAATTTTAAGATCTCTTTGTTTTAGCACAGTCTGTAGGGCAGTAACCACTGACTGTGACAACCCCATCGCGCTAGCGGCTTATCTAAAAAGCGGCGCTCAACTCCGTTACCAGACTGACAGCACCAGACTGACAGCACCAGACTGACAGCACCAGACTGACAGCACCAGACTGACAGCACCAGACTGACAGCACCGTTCTGTCAGCACCAGCCACGATGAAGGAGAAGGACAAACAGGACTAGCACCAAAGCCTCCACTGACCCGTCCCACGGTGATGACAAACTAAGGCCAAAGTCGAGAAAGGGGTATTCAGGATAAAGCATACCTCTCTGAACTTATGTCCCTGCAGTTCTGAATCCGCCCCGTCTTCCGAGGGGTCTCCCGCGGCGCCGGCGATGTTGAAGAGTTCCCGGGTTTCGGCACCAGATGTCCCGCGCTACCGTCTCGCCAGCAAGAACGACGCAGAACACTCGGATCCTTCTGCAGTAAAGCTTTAATGCATCTTGAGAGATAGATGATCAGCTTCTTAGAGGGAGACCCCAAGCTAAGAAACCCAGCCCCTTATATAAGCCTAGGAGCTCCGAGTGAGACGTGTAGAGCCGGGATTGGTGGTTTGCACATCACCCCAGATGACGCCATGGGAGAGGCACAGCTTAAACGGTTAACTCCAACTGACAGCAGATGTCAGCGCCATCTTCTAACGGTTAACTCCAACTGACAGCAGATGTCAGCGCCATCTTCTAACGGCAATAGCGATAGCGAGGGCGGCTCCTCACAGGTGGCCACCTGCACCTCTGACAAAGAAGTAATTAAAGAAGTAAGTGGTCTCTTCTCTTCTCTCCCCTCCCCTTCCCTTCTCTTCTCTTCTCTTCTCTTCTCTTCTCTTCTCTTCTCTTCCCTTCCCTTTTCTCCTCTCCTCTCCTCTCTTCTCCTCTTCTCTTCTCTTCCTTTCACACTCTCTTACCCTTCACCCCTTT
>NW_024433469.1:0-1331 GCF_017639785.1 Mesocricetus auratus | reverse complement strand
AGCATCTAGTGAGAAGATTTTATGATTTTTGTTTTTCAGCTTGTTTATATGGTGGATTAGGTTGGTGGAATTTTGTATGTTGAACAAATCCCTGCATCCCAAGGATGAAACCTACTTGATCCTGATGAATGATTGTTTTGATGTGTTCTTGGATCTAATTTGCCAGTATTTTATTGAGTATTTTTGCATCAATATTCATTAGGGATATTGGTCTGAAGTTCTCTTTCTTAGTTGTGTCTCTGTGTGGCTTGGGGATCAAGGTTATTGAAGCCTCATAGAAAGAGTTTGGCAAAGACCCTTTTGCTTCTATTGTGTGGAATGCTTTGAGAAGAATTGTTATAAGCTGTTCTTTGAATTTCTGGTAGAAGTCTGCACTGAGGTCATCTGGACCTGGGTTTATTTTGGTTGGCAGACTTTTGATGACTGCATCTATTTCCATAGGATTTATAGGTCTATTTAAATTGCTTATCTGCTATTGATTTAATTTTGTCAAGTGATAGCTATCCAGGGAGTCGTCCATTTCCTTTAAAATTTTGAATTTTGTGGAGTACAGGTTTTCAAAGTATGTCATGATGATTCTCTGAATTTCATCAGAGTCAGTTGTTATGTTCCCCTTTTCATTCTTGATTTTGTTAATTTTCATGTTCACTCTCTGCTGTTTGTAAGTTTGTACAAAGGTTTGTCTATCTTGTTGATTTTCTCAAGGAACCATCTCTTCGTTGCATTGATTCTTTGTATTGCTTTCTAGTATCTACTTTCTTGATTTCTTCCCTCAATTTTATTATTTCCTGTTGACTACTCCTCCTAGGGGAGCTTGCTTTTGTGTTCTAGAGCTTTCAGCTGTGCTGTCAATTCTCTAGCGTAACTATTCTTCAGTTTCTTCATGTGGGCACTTAGTGCTATGAACTTCCCCTGTATCCCTGCTTTCAAACCGTCCCATAGGTTTGGGTATGTTGTGTCTTCATTCTCATTGAATTTGAGGAAGTTTTAATTTCTTTTTTTTAGTTCTTCTTTGACCCAGGAATGGTGCAGTTTTGCAGTATTCAATATCCGTGAGTTTGTAGGTTTTCTGCAATTTGTGTTGTTGTTGAATTCTAATTTTAATGCATGGTGGTCTGATAAGATGCATGGAGTTATTCCAATTTATTTGATGCTGCCGAGGTTGGATATGTTACCAAGTTAAGTGGTTGATTTTGAGAAGGTTCCATGTGGTGGTGAGAAGAAGGTATATTCTTTTTTATGTGGATGACCTATTCTATAGATGTCTGTTAATCCCAGTCAGGTCATTACTTCTATTAGACCCTTTGCTTCTTTGTTGAGTTTCTGTCTGG
>NW_024433468.1:0-62674 GCF_017639785.1 Mesocricetus auratus | reverse complement strand
TCTATTACCCTAGTATATAATTCCAACCTATCTGTCTATTATGTTCCTCTTTATTAATTTTCTTGGTACCATTGAGATTATCCAGGGCCAAGTGTGAGACTGTGAGTTTACAGCTATGTGTTGGAGCCAGGTGGGCTCAGAGGAGAACAAGAGTTAAGGCCATGATTCGTTTCCTAATATCCATCCATAGACAACACTAGGGGGAAAGTGTGGGGCCTGTGAGCCTTTTTTTTTTTACTAGACTGATGAGGTGAAGTGAGAGTTTAGTGATGGTAAGTTCAGATGCTGTTGGCTACTGATCACAACAGCTGTATGGAGTCTAGAGAACAGCATGCCTAAGCCCCTTCTCCTCCTCCCCTTCACATTCCCTTTCCTCCTGTTCCCAGAGCCATAGACAGATGATGTAACTGATGCTTTAAGCCAGATTCCACATACATGTAGAGATATTTTTTGTAATCTAACAAATAAAGCTTGACTGAATAATATGTTGATCGCTAATCTAAGAAACAAAGCATATGAGAAGATCAGAGTGCAGAGCTAAGCCACTAGTAGCCACAAATAGAAGACACTAGTTAGTCATAGAGGCCAGACACTGGTCACCACACCTTTAATTGCAGCACTCAGGAGACAGAGGGATATGGATCTTTGTGAGTTCAAAGCTACCATGGCCTACACAAGAATGAGTCACTCTAAAAGAAAAAGGGATCTCACACCGTTGATGCCAGCAATTAGCATCACAAGCCTTTAACCCCAGCACTAGGGAGGTGGGAACAGGAGTGATGACTGGCTGGAGACAGGAGTATAAGAAGGACCAGACAGGAGCGATGCAGTCTGAGGTTTGGTGGAGAGCACTGCAGTCAGAATATTCGTGGACACAGGATTGTCCGTTTTGACTGAAATAGGGGTAAGAGCTAGGGACTGGCCACATTGCTTACTGAAATTCAGGCAAGCTTTGTTAGATTACAAATAAAACATCACTACACATACCTTACTGATTTCCCGAGTCTGGTAGAAAGAGTCCCTGCATTCACGTAGGACTTGGCCTGGTTAGTGAGTGTGTGGGTGTGTGGGTGTGGGGAGCGCGGCGAGAGTTAAGAACCTCAACAACAGTCACAGAAGATAGCTTGTTCCAGAGTTAGTAAAATGACAAGACCACCATCTAGTGGTATAAGTGGAGAAGTTCAGGATAAACTCAGCCCTGGTCTGTTAACAATGGGCTGACCACTGACTTCTAGAGACACTTATTTCTTTTCAAGATTCAAATTCCTGAAATGTCTCTCCCCAAGTCACAATTGCAGTGTTTGGTTTTGGCTTGTCATGTTTGTATTGGCGATGGGACGCTGGCATCTGAATGTAACTTGTTATTGTTTGGTGTAAATTAAAGCCCGGAAGTTTGCTAGTTAAAATGAGATGAGGTTATCTGAAGGACCTAGACTCCCTGTGTGTTTCAGATACTGGGATGCAGAGTCCTGCTTCACTCTGTTCTACTCTAAGTTGGCAGAACGCATGTGGATAGGCTGTGTGGAGCCGGTCTCGGGCATCCTGAAATTAACTGTGTGACAGGCAATCTGAGACAGTGGGAGGGACTGGTGCGTTGTGACAGGACCACTCAGCTGTAAAGAGAAGTTGGGAGGGGTTAGACTTTAGATGTTTGAAGAGAAAGACTGCAGAGTAGAAGCTAGAGAATTCTCGGTAACTTGGATTTTGGGAAACCAAGCGAGTGAGGCAGAGTTCCACTGTGAAGATAAAGAGTTAAGTGTTGCTCACCTGGCGGGCTGTGGTGGTGCATGCCTTGAATTCCAGAAGAATTATTTAAACATGGAGACATGTAAGATAAATTTAATGAGTCAATGATCTGAATCCTAAAGCTAATTTTGATTCTTCACTCATGATCCATCTTGTGCCATTAGACATTTTTAATAAGGATGAGTTATCTGTTATAGATTCACAAACATTGCAGACTATCAGTTTGATTTCATGATAACACATTCAATTACAGGTAAGAAAAATGTCTAAGTAGTTTCTGGTTGATTTATTTTAAAAGAAAACATGGAGAGAGAGTCATTTATCAGATGATTCTTCTTGAAACAATCCCTACTAATATGAACTTACTCATTTTCCAGAGAAATTTTACATATGTGATCCTGTCCATCAACATGGGAAGACTGAAAAGGAGTCTCGTCAGTGTAATGAACTTGGGAAAATTCTTCATGACCCCCTCCACATGTGCACTTCATAGAACAAGTGAATCAACAGAAAACTCTAATAACTACACATGCAGTAGTCACAGGGATGCCTCTGTTGACTCATCAGGCCCAGACAGACATGAAAGCATGCGCATTTGAGAAGAATCTTCTAATTCTAAAAACTGTGAAAAATCCTTAAATTTGTGTTCAAAGTTTATTCAACATCAGAGACTCTACCTAGCAAATAAAGTGCACAGACAGGGAGAATATGATCAGTGTTTTGACACTACATACAGTCTTTTTCAACAACTAGTCTATATTGGGGAGAAGCCATACAAGAGTGGGAAATGTAAGAAATGCTTCAATACCGGCACGTACCTCACTGTGTATCACAGAATTCATACAGGAGAGAAGCCTTACACGTGTAAGCACTGTGACAAATCCTTTACTATGAAGTCAAGTCTTACAAAACATGAGAGTCCATACCAGAGAGAAGCCTTACACATGTAAGGACTGTGAAAAATCCTTTACTGTGAGGTCAACTCTTACACAGCATCAGAGAAATCATAAAGGAGAGAAGCCTTACAAAAGCCAGGAATGTGACAAAACTTTTACTACATGCACATATCTTAGAGAACATCAGAAAATCCATACTGGAGAGAAATCTTACAAATGTGGAGAATGTTACAAATCTTTTGCTACATGCACATACCTTAAATAACATCAGAAAATTTATGCTGGTTAGAAACCTTCCAAATGTAGAGAATGTGACATGTCCTTTATCTAGAGTTTAATTCTTAGCAAACATCAGCAAGTCCATACTGAAAAATAACCTTGCACATGGCCAAAATGAGACAAATTCTTTCTCCAAGAAAAATCCAGTACACATCTGAGGGTCCATTCTGGGATAAACCTTAAAAATGGCTGGAATGTGACAAATCCTTTGCCTACATGAAAAATCTTAGAATACATCAGAGAGCTCACACTGGTGAGAGATATTACAGATGCCAGGAATGTGACAAATCCTTTGACTACATGAAAAATCCTAGAACACATCAGAGAGTTCACACTGGAGAGAGGTATTGCAGATATAAGGAATGTAAGAAAATGTTTAGTAGCTGCTCATATCTTAGAGCATATCAGAAAATTCATATCAGAAGCTTTACAAATGTTAGTACTGTAGCATATCATATACTAACCTTTCAAATCTTAGAAGACATCAGAGAATTTATTCTGGAAAGAAAACATCATTGTAAATTACATGGCAGAGCATTTCTGTAGTATTCTTGACTTACAAATTCCAGGTATACATACTGGAAACATAAAGATAAGGAACTTTTAAAAGCCTTTATTGAAGTTTAAATTTGTAAAATAACACAGAGTTCATATTGAAATAAAATTCTGCAAAAGTAACTGTGTGAACCAGTTTTAATGTATGTGGATTACCTTGTCTACAATAATTCCTGTGCACTCCCTGTTTGATAATGACTGTGAAAGCCAGAAGAGGGTATAATATTTCCTGAAGCTGTTCTTAAACAGAGTTGTGAGCTATGTATCTTGTTCAACATCCAAAAATTGAGAATAATGTCATGCAAGGAGATACACATCTTCAATCCCAGGATTTGGTAGGCAAAGGTAAGACGATCTCTGTGAGTCTAACGATATCCTTTTCTACAGTCAGTTGTAGGGCTGTTAGGACTTCATACTGAGTCTTAATGATAACGATAATAATAATGATGATGATGATGACAAAACATAGTAACATGAAAATGTGTCAAAGACCTCTAATTGTGCTGTACATCATACAACTCATATTTATAAGAAGCCACACAAATTTTTACCATATATAAAACCTATGTGTCATTGAGCATGAGAAATTACAGCCACCAAACACATTTAACTTCATAAATCCTTTGGTTAGTGCTCAAATTGCTGACAAAAGCAAATCCCACCCAAAATTAAGCACAAAAACTGCTCCAATAATATCTCACCTTTTGCTCACCTTCAAATTCTTCATAGTAGAATTAAACCTTAAAGTAGAAGGTGAGAAAGTGTAAATAGAGAAGCTGTCCATGTTAGTGCAGCCATTTCTGATAGGAATGGTGAAAGTCATGGATATGTCCAGCATCTTGACCAAGATCCAGCAAAGCTGAGCTATATGGTGCCCTTGACCTGACTTTAGGTTTTCATCTCCACATCATGCATGCTTATTCATGTGCCTTGGGGATATTGGAGAGATGGAAATTCTTGTGAATAATTTCTGACTTCTCCCAGGAGTACTGCTTCTAAGCTTCCCCAGGAATATCATGTGCATAGAACATATCTGATTGTAGAGTCATATCCTCATCTAACTTAAAGGAGGGCCTGGGTCCTGCCACAAATGATGTGACAGACTTTGATGATCTGCCATGGGAGACCTCATCCTCTTTCAGGACTGAATGTGGGTAGGATGGGGAGATGGTGAGGCATGTGGGAGGATAGGAGAGAGAGGGGAGCTGGAATTAGTATGTAAAATAAGATTGCTTTTAATTTAAATAAAAAATGAAATCCCCAGGGACTCTTGGCTCAGTGGTGCATAAAGTCAGAATTCTGGAGGCAGAAGCAAATGGATCACTGAGAGTTCATCAGGTTTCATAGTTCAAATTCGAAGATAACCAGAGCTATACAGAGAAACCCAACCTCATACAACAATACAATTTTAGTAAAAGAAGAAATATTTGAGGAAATGCACCATTTCTTTTTGAAGTAATGAAAAAATTGACAAGTATTACTCCTCAAAATTTAATGAATGTAATGGCTTTCATTAACTGCCAGTAGACCCTCATGGAGGTAATGGAGCATCGTGGGACCCTCCCTCATCCATAAAGAAATCATATATGCTCCAGTCTTACACAGTTGCTTATTCATAGTACTTCTGAACAGTTGTGAGTCTCTGCATTACCCAGTACCAACTGCAGGAGAAGACTTTTTTTACCAAGGTTGAGAGTAGTAAAAAATTGATAGTTCTAAACATGAACATTTAGAGGACAGATTAACAAAAATATCAATAGAAAACAGCAGTAGGATCTCTCCTCTGACATACAAATCCCAAGCTTGAATTTTTGACCATGGCATGAATTTCTCTCTATAGGTCAGGTTTCTAAAAGCAAACAAAGAAAGATTAGTTATACCAATAACAAGCACCAGGATAAACAACTTGACCAGTAGGATGGTATTCTATGGTGCAGGGTCCAGGCGAAAGTAAGACACTTTGTAGGAGCTATATATGACACTTGATAATTTTCTCTGCCAACAGCCTGCAAAAGTGAGCCAAGAAGGAGAGTCTCCAGGTACATTCAACATTGCCCCTCCCCTTTTTGTCCTGTTCTCTCTCACTCAGACACATTCACAAATTCATGCACAAATACATTCGAAATGTTTGGTGTATTTCATGACAGAACTTACTTAGGGTGTTCATGTAAGAGCATTGGCAATGACCTATTTTGTCTGGAATGCATCTCTGCCATTTCTGCCCAAAGTCCATTCATATGCCAGGGTAAATACTGATCTTCTCCCCAAGGCCCCACAGATTGCTGAGACCTCCTCCCTGACATCCAAATTTAGGGGATCTGCATCAGTCCCATGCTGGCCTCTCAGCCATCAATCTGGGGCCCATGAGCTCCCCCTTGTTCATGTCTGCTGTTTCACCAGCCTGATCTTGATCCCTTTGGTCATCACTCCTTCCTCTCTGCAATTGGGTTCCAGGAGTTCAGTTCAGAGTTTAGCTATGGGTGTCTCCCTGTTCCCATCATTCACTGCATGAAGGCTCTATGATGGCATATAAGGTATTCATCAATCTCATTATCAGGGAAGGGCATTTAAGGTAGCCTCTCCAATATTGCTTAGATGCCAGTTGACATCATTCCTTGTAGATCTCTAGAAATCTCACTAGTGCCAGATCTCTCCTTAAACCTATAATGACTCCCTCTATTATGATATCTCACATCCTGCTCTCCTCTATTCTTACTCCAGCTCAACCTCCCTGCTCCCTGATGTCCTATTCTCCCTTACTCTTCTCCCAGTCTCTTTTTCCCAGCTCCTTCTCCCCTCCCCCCATGCTTCCAATTAGCTCAGGAGCTCGTGACCCATTCCGCTTCTTTGGAGTACCATGCATATCTTTCTTAGGGTCCTCCCTGCTTCCCAGACACTCTGGTGGTGGGATTGTAGGCTGGCACTCCCCTCCTCTATATCTAAAATTCATATATGAGTGAGTACATACCATGTTTGCCTTTTTTGTTGTTTTTTCAAGACAGGGTTTCTTTGTGGCTTTGGAGGCTGTCCTTGAACTAGCTTTTGTAGACTAGGCTCATCTCAAACTCACAGAGATCCGCCTCGCCTGCCTCTGCCTCCCAAGTGCTGGGATTAAAGGCGTGTGCCACCATTCCCCAGCTCAATGTTTGTCTTTTTGTGACTGGGTTACCTCACTCAGGATTGTGAGTGTCAATCATTCTAGTGCCATTCATTTGCTAAAGTTACATTTTCTAATAACTTTTATGATAGTGTGATTTCATGAGGCTTCTTCATGATTCTTCTCAACCTTCCTAATGTTGTGACCCTTTGATAATGTTCCTTGGGTTTTTGTGTCCCCCAGAAGAAAAATCACTCTTGTTCTACTTGATAACTAATTTTGAGACTGTCATAATCAAACTCTAAACATCATATACATGGGATATCTTCTATGTTACCACAAAGAGTTTCTGACTCAAGAGTTGAGTGCTACTGCTCTTATGGAAGGTGACATATTCCATCCTGCTGAGAATCTCTTGAAGCTCAGGAAGAGAGAACTTATTAGATGTAAGACATAACAGTAACTGGCAAGATTCACCAGTGACCCTGCCTCAAGCATATCTAATCCCTAAGGACCTCTACACTGTCAGAGAACCTGACCTGCACACAAGATGCTCAGATCATCCATGAAAAAGACACCAGTCAAACCAACCACAGAAGGCAAGACAAGCACCATAGAAGAAGCAGTGAATGGCTTGAAAGTCATTTGCTAATTCCCTTTGTGCTGCCTACAAGCTGCAGTGATTCTTAGGTCTCCAGTTTATTTCCATCATTCTTACAGGATGATGCAGTGATCATTGAGTCCTTTGTGCTTCTATCAGTAACACACACACACACACACACACACACACACACACACTGTTGTATATCACCCCAATAAAACTCATGGGTCCACTTAGCTTTACAGATGATTCAGTGGATAAGAGAACTGTCTGCTTTTTTAGAAGACTCACTTTGAATTCCAATTACCCTACGTGGGCATTCAACCTGCAAACTGAAATCCTGGGAGTCCAATGCCCATGGGCAAATATATATGCAAACAAATCACCGCTAAAGAAGAAAGCAAACATAATGCTTATTGGTTCACTACTGAGGTCATGTTAGTTTCTACCCTTTGTTCGTCGCTGGTTCCTAATCTGTGCTAAATAGATGCTGCATAGTGTCACTCATAAGTGCTGTAGTTGCTTAGCACAATAGCTTTCTTTCTTTCAGTTATTCATTGATTTGAGAACACTACAGTGATTTCAAAAGTCACTTCTTTAGTTAAAAATCCCAGGTCATTATTTGATCACCTTTCCTCACAGGTATGCAATCATTAGTTATTGTTTCTATTCCTGATGATTGACATTGTAGCATGGGCAGCATGTTAGCCTAAAGGAGTCCTAGTGTGCACTTCTCTAAAAGGTATGTATCTTTTGATTGTTGTTTTTCTTACTTTGGACTGGTTATTGTTCTTTGTTTTTTATTTTTGATGTGCTTTTTTACCTTTTAATTTTGAATTCAGTGTATAATTAGAAAACTTCTACTCTTGCTTTTTTTCTTAAAAAAATTCTCGCTGGGCGGTGGTGATGCACACATTTAATCCCAGCACTCGGGAGGCAGAGGCAGGCGGATCTCTGTGAGTTTGAGGCCAGGCTGACCGACAGCCTCCAAAACAATACAGAGAAACCTTGTCTCAAAACAAAACAAAACAAAAAAAAAAACAAAAAGAAAATTCTCATGTATACCATTCCTGCTTGATTTAAGATGCAGGGACTCCTGCACAATTCTTCACAGACCTTGAAAGGAAAATACCCAACTTTCAATGGAAAAACAAAAGACCCAGGATAGCCAAAACAACCCTGTACAATAAAGGAACTTCCAAAGGCATCACCATCCCTGACTCCAAGCTGTAATATAGAGCTATTGTAATGAAAACAGCTTGGTATTTGCACAAAAACAGTCTGGTAGACCATGGAATTAAAATCCTGATATTAACTTACTAATCTACTAACACCTGGTCTTTGACAACGAAGCTAAAACTATTCAATGGAAAAAGGAATGCATCTTCAACAAATGGTACTGGCATAACTGGATGTGGGCATGTGGAAGATTGCAGATAGATCCATATCTATCACCATGGATAAAACGTAAGTCTAAATGGGTCAAAGACCTCAACATAAATCCAACCACACTGAACCTCTTAGAAGAGAAAGTATTAGGGACCCTTGAATGAATTGGCACAGGAGACCACTTCCTGAATATAATAGACACTGAGATTGACAATTAATAAATGGGACCTCCTGGAACTGAGAAGCTTCTGTAAGGCAAAAGGCATAGTCAACAAGGCTAAATGGCAGCGCAGAGAATGGGAAAAGATATTAACCAACTCCACATCAGAGGGCTGATTTCCAAAATATACAAAGAACTCAAGAAGCTAGTCATCAAAACACCAAATAATTCAATTAAAAAGTGTGGTACATAACTAAGCTGAGAATTCTCAATAGAGGAACTAAAATGCCTGAAAGACAATTAAGAAATTGCTCAACATCCTTAGCCATCAGGGAAATGCAAATCAAAACAATTCTGAGATACCATTTTATACCCATTAGAAGAACTAAAATAAAAAACACCAATCACGCACTTGGGAGGCAGAGGCAGGTGGATCTCTGTGAGTTCGAGGCCAGCCTGGTCTACAAAGCAAGTTCCAGGACAGCTTCCAAGACAATACAGAGAAACCGTGTCTCCAAAACAAAACAAAACAAAACAAAAAAACACCAATCACATTTTATGCTGGAGAGGTTGTGGAGAAAGGGGAACACGTCTCCATTGCTGGTGGGAGTGCAAATTTGTACAGCCACTTTGGAAAAGAGTATGGTGGTTTCTCCAGAAAATGGGAACCATTCTACCTCAAGATCCAGCAATTACACTCTTAGGCATATACACAAAGGATGCACATTCATACAACAAGGACATCTATTTAACTATGTTCACAGCAGCATTGTTAGTAATAGCCAGAACCTGGAAGAAACCTAGATGCCCCTAAACTGAAGAATGGATACAGAAAATGTGGTACATTTTCTCAATGGTGTACTACTCAGCAGAAACAATGGAATATTGAAATTTGCAGGCAAATGGATGGAACTAGAAGAAACCATCCTAAGTGAGGTATCCCAGTCACAGAAAGACAAACATGGTATGTACTCACTCACATATGGATACTAGATATAGAGCAAAGGATTACCAGCCTATAATCCACACCTCCAGAGAAGCAAGGAAACAAGGAAGACCATAAGGGAGACATACACAGTCCCCCCAGTGAAGCAGAAAAGACAAGAGCCCCTTAACAAATCAGGAGCATAGGGAGAAGGAGAGGAGGTAGGAGAAGAGGAGGGGAGAAGAGGATGGGGGAGGAGAACACGAGGGATCAGGAAGATGGAGTGGAGACAGGAATAGAGGAGAACAAGAAAAGAGACAAATCGTAGCCTCTATAGGTTTAAAGAGAAATATGGCACTAGGGAAATGTCTAGAGATCTACAAGGATGACCCCAACTAGGAACCTATGCAACAGTGGAGAGGCTAATTTAAATGTCCTTCCCTTATAATGAGAATGATGACTACCTTAAATGCCATCCTAGAGCCTTCACCCAGTAGCTGATGGAAACAGAAGCAGGGATCCACAGCTAAGCCCTGAGCCAAACTCCTGGAATCCAGCTTCCTTGAGGGAGGAGTGACCAACAAAGGGGTTGAGACCATGATGGAAAAACCCAAAGAAACTGCTGACCTGAGAAAGTGGGAACTCATGGATCCCAGTCTGACAGCTGGGGAACCAACATAGGACCAAACCAAGCGCACCCCCCCCCTTGATTGTGGGTGTTAGCTAGGAGCACTGAGCATCCATGGGGCCTCTGGCAGTGGAATCAGGATGTATCCCTAGTGCACTAACAGACTCAGGAGCTCATTTCCCACGGAGGGGTACACTTTTAGCCTAGATACTCAGGGGAGGGCCTAAGACCTGCCCCAAATGACTTGTCAGATTTTGATGATCCCTCATGGAATGCCTCACCCTCCCTGGGGAGTGGATGGGGAATGGGATGAGGGGGGTCTGTGTGGGACAAGGGAGGATGTGAGGGAGAGGGAACTGGGATTGATGTGTAAAATAAGGTCACCTCTAATTTACATAGAATTTGTATAAGAAAATAAAGTGCAGGCATTCTTTTTCACTAATTGTTATTGTACAGGATGTGACTATGTATATTGCGATGGCTATTCTTGCTTGTCAATTTGAGTATAACTAGAATGGACTACAATCCAGATAAGGAGGGCAAAATTGTGATGCAGACATTCAGTCAAAAGGACTGCATGGACTTGATCTTTTAAACAGGGCCATGCCTGGCACTAGAAGTCTACATAACGACAAGGGAAGATGGGATGGAGTGTGTTTATCTTTTGCTTTCTTGCTCCCATGTTACCAGCATGTCTATTTCTTCACTGGCATTGGAGCCTACTTCTTTGTTATCCCAGCTTATACAGAAGCCCAGACGAGACACACAGCCTTGTGGAACTGAGCACATTCTAGATTAATGGACTTTCCATTCACAACTAGACTATTTGGACTGCAGCCAATATGTCACTCCAATAAAATCATATATATGTATATGCATAAATAGATATCTGTATGCAAGAGACAGAGAGTGAGAGAGAGTAGTTCACTCCAAACCCTGGGTGCCTCAAGAGAACCCAGCTGATATAGACTTTGGTATCACAGTGGTCCAGGAGAATGAAAGTACAAGGAAGAATCTTTTAAGTGTTTGGAGCAGGTCTTTTGAATTTACCAGCACCTTCAGGTTCACCATCACCTTCAGATACTGAAGTTACAGCAATCACTCCCTCTCTTGGGAACACAGAGAGTACTGAAAACCCATGGTGCAAACTGTATTTCAAACTTAAATTATTACTTAAATTTCATCATATTGGCTCAAAATCAGAGTGTTGAGCTAGCCACTAGATAGCCATAGAGGCCAGGCAGTGGTGGCACACACCTTTAATCCCAACATTTGAAATGAGGAAATACCATTATCGGGTGATCAAGGCCACTATGTACTGCAAGAGATTGAATCATTCTAAAAGAAAACTGAGCACACACCTTTAATCCCAATATTGGGGAGGTGGGATTGATAACTCTTGTGCACAAATTTGAGATCATATGAACCAGGATAATCTTTTTATTGATTTTCATTGTCAAAATATTCTTTTAGTATAATCTAGTAGAATATTTGAATTTATGTGCTGACGTTTCCAAAGAGTTCTCTTTGATTTGGAAGAAATATCAAATCTCTTGAAGATTACATTCATCCACACTTACTTCCATGTTAAACCACATTAAACTAGGGACTTGGCAGTCCAAATCTGTAAATATAATTGACTCCAAAATAGAGTTTCTGTGAGTCTTTGATTCTCTGATCTTTCAGCATTTACTCTGATTTCTGACTCTGCGTTTATTAAGACTAATTAGTATTCTGGCTACAAATACTTTTAAATACATTTAAAAGTGAAATTCTTACGCACCATTAATTTTCCATATGAGACATTGGCACACTGTTATTTAATTCAGTATTCTGAAAAGTGTCTTTGACATCTTGGTGGCCAACATCTATAATCCCACAACTGGGCAGGCAAAGACAGGTGAATCTAAGCGTGTTGTAGGCAACCTGAACTCAATAGAGGGTTCAACTACAGCCAAGGCTTCATGGTGAGACGTTATCTCAGATAACATAGAAAAGAAAAAGAAATGTGTATTTTTGTGCTGACTTCTCAGTGTGGAGCCTTAGAGCATGTAAAACTACAGTATGCTATTGTGTGGTGTCAGATCACATTATTTTCACAGTTATAAAAGGCATTATAAGAGAGGTATTGTTGGCACTAGGCTTTAATCCCAGCATTTCAGAAGCAGAGGCAGGTGGATCTCGAAGTTCTTTGCCAGCCTGATCTACAGTGGGTGTTTAAGGGTAGCTGGGATTGCACAGAGAAACAATATCTCCAGGTTGTGGGGAAGAAGTAAAAAATAGAATGTAGTATAATAGAGGACAAAATTAAAAAGTATCTTTTAAAGAATTAGGACAATTCATCTATATTAGAAAAATATCCAACCGGGCGGTGGTGGCGTGCACCTTAATCCCAGCACTCGGGAGGCAGAGGCAAGCGGATCTCTGTGAGTTCAAGGCTGGGCTGGAAGGATAGCCTCCAAAACAATACAGAGAAACCCTGTCTTCTAAAACCAAAAAAAAAAAAAAAAGGAAAATATCCAGAAATGTCTTTCATCATCTTGGTCCCAGTTAAGCACCCTGTCCATGGACACATGACCAAACTTATTTTTTGTTCTTGAGTTTGCTCTGTGTGAGGCCTGAGCTCACAGTGCTGCTCTGTATTGCCCTGACATCAACATGTAGAACACACTGACCTAGACCTCAGAGAGTTTCGTCCCATTTCTCCAAAGTACTAGTATTAAATGTGTGCATCAAAACAAATGTTCTACCTTGTGGTGATATCTTGTTTATGCTCAAACAAATAAATCTTGGCTCAAAATCAGAGTGTTGAGCTAGCCACTAGATAGCCATAGAGGCCAGGCAGTGGTGGCACACACCTTTAATCCCAACATTTGAAATGAGGAAATACCAATATCGGGTGATCAAGGCCACTATGTACTGCAAGAGATTGAATCATTCTAAAAGAAAACTGAGCACACACCTTTAATCCCAGCATTGGGGAGGTGGGACAGGAAGTGATGTGCCTGGACAGAGAAGGATATATAAGGCAGGAAGACAGACCAGCTCACCCCATTCAGCCTGAGAATTGCTAGACACAGGTTCTCACGCTTTCGGCCAGAGGATTCAGTAGAGGTAAGAAGTCTCACTTGGGACAGGGTCTTTGATTCTCTGATTTTCAGCATTTACTCTGCTTTCTGACTCTGCGTTTATTAAGACTAATTAGTATTCTGGCTGTAAAAACTGTTGTGTTTTGATTTGTGGTCGTTTAAACTCCAGTGATACAGCTGTGACTTTTTACAAGAGGAGGGACAATGTTTGCAGCTTACTTACAGTGTTTTGTACTCAGAAATGATGTCATAGGGTTGCAGCAGTCTGGTTTCTGTGGGTGAGAATAGCTTATTTGCTCCTCCTCAGTGTTTCTTAGAAAATTACTTCTTAAGTGTATTTCTCTTTGGCAGATTTAAGACTTTCAACAAATTTGGTCTATAATTAATTCTTTAACATGTTCTTTTATGGTGTTTTGGTCCCAATCATTCAGTTCCATTTCTGCTCCTGAGATTTGACTGGGAAGTTATTCAAAGTGGCATTCAAGTTACACTCACTGAAGATGCTTTCTAGGTTTTTTCAGTCTTATGACTCTGCATGACAATGGAGAATGACTTGTAGAATCCTGTATCTTTACCTACTGAGTATAGTACTGAGTTAGAATTATAGGTACTTTCTGAATGATCTCAAGTGCAGAGCTCACTGATCACCCAGACCTCCTCACCTGTGGAGACAAACAAGGAGCCCTGGAAACCAGAGAGAGAGAGAGAGAGGAGACAGTAGCTAAAGATCTGATGAGCCAAATTCACTTTTGTCATAATCTGTTTCACTATAAATAATTATAGAGACATCCCCTGACAAAGATCATAGGATTATCCTTCTATAGCTATTAGAAGTGTTTCTATTCGAGAATTGATACAAGGAGGCAAGTCAATTTTACATGAGTATGCATGTGAGTTATGCATAGTGGTTTTACCTTCTTCTCTGAGATTCATCCTTCTCTAACCCCAAGAAACAGACTAGGATTCCAGTGCAGACATGATCTCCCTCTGTTGAACAGGCTTTCAGTCCAATAGAAGCTGTTGGTTACCACGAATGCATGTGTGCCCCTCCTGCTCCCTTCGTGTTATGGTGCAGGGTAGATCATTGTTATGGTTCATAATTTCCTTATCTGGGTGAGACTGTTGGCTCCCTTCCTTAATTAAAAGGTTGAATGTTGCCTTATGATACCAGGAAAGCTAGTCTCCAGGGAGAAGGTGCTAAATTCTAGTCCACATCAAGTCTCCAGGCTATGACTGAAGTCAATGGCTGCTTCAACAATAGGGGCATGCCTGCTACTTCTGAGAGGCTATACAGGCCAGGCAGTGGTCATCACAGGATTAATCCCAGGTCAGGAGGCAGAGGCAGTCGGATCTCTGGGAGTTCAAGGCCACTCTGGCCAACAGGAGAGTGAATCAGTCTAAAAGAGAAAGGGAGCTCACACCTTTAATCCCAGCAATTGGGAGCACAAGCCTTTAATCCTAGTACTTGGGAGATGTGTAAAAGGGTGATGGCTGGTTGGAGAGAGAGATGTAAGGCAGGAGGAGACAGGAGCAGTGCAGTCGGAGGTTTGGTGGAGACCATTGGCATCTAAGTTTTCATGGAGATGGATTTGCCCACTTTGACTGAGATACAGGTAACATCTCAGGGCTGACTACTCTTCTTTTCTGATATTAAGGCAAGCTTTCTTTGTTAGATTACAAAGAAAATACCACTACACATAACTTATTTATTTCCTACATCTGGGAGGGCCAAGAGTCTCTGCGTTCATCTAGGAGTTGGTTTGATAAGTGGGGGGGGGCAATGAATGCATGGAGGGTGGGGTGGACCAAAACACCTTAACATCAATCACAGAAGACAACCTTGTTCCAGCGTGAGTAAAATGACAAGAACACCATCTAGTGATGACAGCAGTGCAGGACAGGAAGAACTCAGCCCTGATCTGTTAGCAAAGGTCTGACCACTGACTTCTTGAGACACCTCTTCAAATGTCACAAGTGATGAATTGGTTTTTTTGTTTTTGTTTTTGTTTTTTGTTTTTTGTTTTTACAAGACAGGGTTTCTCTGTATTGTTTTGGAGGCTGTCGGTCCAGCCCGGCCTCGAACTCACAGAGATCCGCCTGCCTCTGCCTCCTGAGTGCTGGGATTAAAGGTGTGCGCCACCACCGCCCGGCTGATGAATTGGTTTTTTGATCTACAGTTTACTGTTGCTGGTGGGACACTGACATCTCAATTTAGCATGTTATTGTTTAGTGTAAATTGAAGCCAGGAAATTTGGTAACTAGGTTGAGGTGAGACTACCTGATTTTATCAGAAAGGCTCAGAATCACTGTGTGGGTCAGATACTAGGATGCAGCATCTTCCTACATTCAGTTAGGCTCTAGGCTGGCAGCAAGTATATGGGTAGGCTGTGTAGACCCGGTCTAGGGCTGCCTGAAATTAACTGGGTGAAAGGCAGCTTTACACAGCTGGAGGGACTGGTGTATTGTGGCAGGACCACTCACCTGTAAAGAGCAGTTGGGAGGATTAGACTTTAGATGGGTAAAGGAGAAGACTGAAGAGTGGAAGAAATTAGAGAATTCTCAGTAATTGGATTTGGGGGAATCCAAGTGTGTGAGGACTGTAAGGTGATCTGTTAGATAAAGAATTAAGTGTCAAAGAGCAAGTCCCAGATACAACTTCAAGCCTATAATGTGGGAGTTTCTTTGAGCAGACCTGGGAGCCAAGGAAAAGACCAGATACTCCCTGGGACTCTAAAACTACCCAGAGCTACAGGTTCCAGTCAGGAGTCCTGGGAAAGTCATCAGTAAATAGGACAGTGTCAGGGAATGCTGTCCAGGAACACAAGAGTGAAGGATCCAAAGATGCAATTAGATTATCTGGTTTAAATCTTATCAGAAATTTATGCTATGTTTGTGTAGCTCTTGATGACAAATTTTAGATTATATGAACTCCACTAATCCTGCTGTTTTTGTTAATGTTCATTGTCTAAATATTCCTATAGAATAAATTAGTAGAATATTTATATTCATGTGTTGATATTTGCAAACACTTCCTTTGTTACCTTGAAAGACCCCTACCCAGGGCCCCCTAGGAAAAGAAAAACAAGGCCAGGCCATTGCCTAATGAAAAAACCCAGACCAGGTGCCTCGCCCAGCTGGCAGGATGTCAAACAGGATCTATGGTCACCAGAGCGGTCATGGGACCCGGATAATAATTGCTGGAGCGTGCCGGGGTCTTTCAGGAGGCAATACCAGGAAACCTAGTCTGTGGGAACTACCCCTGGCCCCAAGATGAGCCAATAAAATGCCTGTTGCTATGCTGATACTTATGTAACCATTAAAACTCTATAAATAATGTGCTCCCTGCAAGCCCGGTATGCTCTGCACCCGAGTTGCAGTAGCATCCGCAGGCACCTGTGTACTCAAGGCACCTCTTGCTTTTGCATCCAGTGGTCTGGCCCCGGTTCTTGGGCAGAGGGTTCAGTTCGGTGCCCCGCGCTTTGATGCCGAGGTCTTTCAACCTTACAAAGGAAAAAGTTCTTCACCTCAGCATCCATCCATGCTCACTTCCATGGTAAACTCCTTTTCTATTCAAGAGAGTGGCACATAAATCTAGGTTTGTCATTCCCAACCTCTAAATATGACTGAATCCAAAAGTAGAGTGTTTGTGAGTTTCATAGATATTGTTGTATACACTGACATTTAAAAGTGAAATTCTTACCAACTATTAATTTTTCATCTGAAATGTTGGCATTCTGTTATGTAAATACAGCATTCTGAAAGTATCTTTGACTGCTTATAGGGAAATATCTTTATTCCCAACACTGGTGAGGCAAAGACAGGTGGATCTCAGTGAGTTTTAGGCTAGGCTGATATCCACAGTTCATTCTATGAAAAATCAGGGTTCTATGGTAAGATCTTGTCTCAGATAGAAAAAGAAAACAGAAATGTGTTTTCTCATGCTGAGTCCTTAATGTTAAACCTTAGAGCCTGGAAAAACACAATATGCTGTTTCATGGTATCAGATCACTGTGTTTTCTCTCTCTCTCTCTCTCTCTCTCTTTCTTTCTTTCTTTCTTTCTTTCTTTCTTCCTTTCTTTCTTTCTTTCTCTCTCTCTGTCTCTGCCTCTCTATATCTCTCTCTGGCTCTCTCTTTCTATCTTTTTTTGGTATTTTGTTGTTTGAGACAGAATTTCTCTGTGTTGTTTTGGAGCTTTCCAGGAACTCCCTCTGTAGACCAAGCTGGCCTCAAACTCACAGAGATCCCCCAGAGTGCACAGATTAAAGGCGTGTACCACCAACAATCAGTCAGATCTCCATATAGTAACAGTTAGAAAAGCCCTTATGAAACAGGTGCTGCTGACAGTAGCGCTTAATCCCACCATTTGGGAATCACTGGGAGTTCATTACTAGACTGGTCAACACTGGCAGTTTAAAGAATAGCTGGGATTAAAAAGAGAAAACATGTCCTCAGGGGTGGGGATGAAGGAAAGAAAATGAAAAGGTTTCTAATACATGATAAAATTAGAAAGCGGTTTGTGAATAATTACCATAACTCATTTACATCAGAAAAATCTCTACAAGAATCTTTTGTCTCCTTAATCCAAAATAAGTACTCTGTTCATGGACACATGACCAAATTGTTAATTTTGGTTCTTCTGTTTGGTGAGATTGAGACCTGAACACAAGGTGTTGATCTGTCTTGCCCAAGACTCACCATGTAGGACAGGCTGTACTAGATCTCAAGAGTTCCACCCATCTCAGTCTCCCAAGTACTAACATTAAATGTGCATCAGAACAACATGTCAAAGCTTGTGGTGATGGTTTGTGTATGCTCTAACAAATTAAGCTTGCCTGAAATTCAGATTTGGGAGTTAGCAACTAGTAGTCCATAGAGCCTGGTCACTTGACACCCACACCTTTAATCCCAACCCCTGGGATTTGGAAACAAGAGGACAGCAGTTCAAGGTCACCGCAGGTTACTGGAGATTTCATCAATCTCAAAAGGAATTAGAGCTCACAGCATTAATGCCAGTACTTGGGAGTCACACACCTTTAATCCCAGCACTAGGGAGGTGGAGACAGGAAATAATTTGGCTGGGCAGAGAGAGGAATATAAGGCAGAAGGAGTCAGCATCTCAGCATCTCAGCCCACTCAGTCTGAGGACTCCTAGAAACTGCTCTCACCCTTTTGGCCTGAGGATTCAGTAGAGGTAAGAAATCTCACTAGAGGTTGGCTCTTTTACCTCTGTGATTTTTCAGCCTTTATATTAATAAGTCTCTGATTTTATTAAGACTATTTAGAATTCTGGTGACAAAACATGTTGTTTCTATTTTGTGGTCTGTTGACACCCAGTGATGTAGCTGTGGGCTTCCCACAGGAGGAGGCTCAATGCTTGCAGTCTGCTTCCTGTGGGTGAGAACAGTTTGCTCGCAGTCTTCCTTGATCCTTCTCTTTGTTTCTTGGAAAATTACTTGTTAAGTGTAATTCCTTTTGGCAGATTTAAGACTTTTATCAAATTTGGTCCGTGGTAAATTCAATAATTCATTTTGTGTTCTTTGTGATCCAAATCATTGAGTTCCATTTCTGCTCCTGAGATTGGACTGGGAAGTGATTGGAAGTAACACTCAAGTTATACTCACTGAAAATGTTTATAGGTATTTTCAGTGTTACAACTTGCATGACAATGAAGAATCATTTGTTGAATCCTATATCTTTATCCACTGAGGAAAGTTCTGATTTGGGGATCCAGGTGCTTCCTGAATGATTGTTTTATCATGTTAGGGGTGCTGATCAAGCAGATCTGTTCATCTGTGGAGCGTTAAAAAAGTGCCTTGGAAGTGGAGAGGGAAGAGATAGTAGCTAAGGATCTGGTGGGACATGACTTTAGGTTTGTCACCTTATATTTCACTGGAAATAATTCTATAGACTTCCACTGAGAAAGATGTCAGAATGACCCTGCTATAGCTATGAGAACACTTTCTACATAAGAATTGATACTAAGAGGAAAATCAATTGTATATGACTCATGCAAAGGCATGCATATTAGTTTTAGGTTCTCCTCCATGATCCATCCTTCTCTAACTCCCAGAAAGAGACTACATTCCCAGCACCAGACTTGGTTTTCTCATTGTTGAGAAGGCATTGAGTTCAATTAGAAGCTGTGTGTGTTTTCTACTACTGTACACTTTGTGTTCTGGTGCAGGGTAGCTCATTGTTATGCTTCATAATTTTCATTGTTGGTAGGACAGAAGGGGCTCACCATCAACTGTCTGGGAGGCAAACATTGATAACCCCAGTAAACTATAAAGTTTTAGAATTCTCAAAGACAGCTGTGACCAGCTATATGAAAGCAGGATGCTGTGGGTGGTTTGGTAGAAAATCCATGTCTCTTGTGTGGAGCATCATGAGGTGAGACAGGGAATTATCATTTATTCTCTAACTGTATGTGCTTCCAGAGATTTATATATCTTATAGGCATATTTGAAGATGATAATGGTTAGAATCTTTATGACCTTTCTAGACATCTTTTTTTCTGTTATTTTACTCTCTTCTCTGTCTGAATATATGTATGTCCCTTCTCCATTAATGGAGTGAGCATGCATGCACACACACACACACACACACACACACACACACACACACACACACACACCAGCATTCCATTTCCCACTTTTTTGGATCACTGTTTCCTAGTTTTCTTCTGCACATTATTCCCCTTATCCCACAGGAATCTCCTTTTATATACATACATACTCTGTGTTTGTGCATGTAAACCTCAAACACTACCTAGTCTCATCTCTAACCTCTCTACTACCCTAGTCTACAATTGCAACCTATGTCTGTATCTTGTAATGTCCTTAAGTCTCTATCAGTTTTATGATAGACTTTTTCTCTATGTAATAATACATAGTTGGTTCTCTATTTACTACTACACAGCTTTAAATGTCATTCCAGGCTCTCAATGGATTTATATTCATTGTCTAGACAGCTGGTCATGTTCTGTATCTTGGGTGGGTTCATGAGGTTTGTCCTTGTTCTTTAATGGCTGTCAGTATTAACTTTTTCCTTTTCTTGTGTTGACCCTTTTTCATGAAAGACAGCAAGCTGTCCATCTAGTCATTGTTCCTGAAAGAGAAACTTGAGGAAGACAAACAGAAAGAAATGGCTGATTCTCCAGTAACCATGCCCCAGGTCAGTGTTCTTGTCCACATTTCTAGATGTTATGTGTACAGATGTTACATGCATTTAACATTTTGCTGTTGATAATATTTTAAAATACATTAGGATAATTGTTACAAACAAGCAACAAATCACACACACTGAAATTAACAAGATCCAAATACTGTACAAATCAATGTATTTGTATGTCTGCATTCTTCGTGCCTCATGACTCAGACAAAATAGATCACCACTATGCATGTCCAGAGAAATAAAGAATCATAAGCCTAAAACCTGATACTCAATATAGAATATGTACTAGAAGGGAAAACATCCAAAACTACAATATTCAGACATGAAAAATATCCAATTCTCTTCTGAGCTGTTCTTCTGTGCTTTATTACATTTGAAAATCACTGAAAATTGATATTTCTCATAGGATTTTAGACAACCTTTTACTGACAGGAAATCTATGTCATTTGGGAATGCATACACAGTTACTACACGTATGTGTACTTTTTTACCTACAAATTAACATAATTTGATGTGTTTATGGACATTGTAGTTGGACTTTCCTTTGTGGGACTGCCAGCTGTCCAACAGTGACAGAGGTTTATTATTAATTATTGAAGTTTGACCGTTAGCTTCGGCTTGTTCCCAACTACCTCTGTTATCTCAGATTTACCTGTTTCTGTTAATCTATGCTCTCACATTTGGCTTTTCCACTTTCTGTCATCTTTGCTTCCAGTTTGTTCTGTATCTTGCTGATGTCTCCCTATACACCAGATTCTTCCTCTATTCCCCTTTGTGTGGAACTCCTGCACACCTACTGGTCATTTACTTCTTTATTAAACCAATCAGGTGCCTTAGTTGAAGGATGCAAGGGTAGACACATGTTCACACAGTGTAATCAAATATCCTGTAATGGGACTTCCTTCATTTTATCATAACTCTACACAAATGAAATATTCTTCAAAATATCTGAAAGTATTATTTTGCCTAGTTGGCATAATCCTATTTTATTAGGCAAACTTTAGATTATACAAAATGTGATTGATGTGAGCTTTTTCGAGCTTGTTGGTAGTGACTGAGGAATACTTACAAAAGTAATCTCAGAGACTATCTGTTCTTATATGTTAATATTAAAAATCATCAGTTTGCAGTGTTACAACACTCATAGTTACTGTGAGAAAATGTGAAAATTATTTTCCTGTGACATAAACAGTGAAGTATACCTTCCATAAGTACCTCCTTGCTTTTCAATGGAATGGAATGGAAACTAGAATTCAAACATATGAACTTAGCATGTTAGAACAGAATTATTAAACTCAACTAATTCATAGAATTGATTGATTGGCACTATTTTACCATGATCTACAGCTACTGCATTAAAGCAAATTTCCTTACCATAAGTATTTCTTTGTAAACATGTACACTCTGATTGTGGGGGACATGAACAAAGCATCCAGAACAGATAGATAAACTATGTACAGACCTTAAATGTATGTTTTTATGGATGTATTCCTTGTAAGCCTGTTGTGTCATACTGTATTCACAGAGTTAGAACAATCATTATGACAATATGACTATATTAAAATCATCTGTTTGATTGACTGTCTTCATCATCTACATCCCTAATTTCCTCAAGTTTACTCATATGCAGAAAGCTCTCTGTCTGGCACCACATTGTCAATCAAGTCTTTTATTTCAGGGTCTGTTGACATTCGAGGATGTGTCAGTAGACTTCTCCCAAGATGACTGGACAGTGCCTGGACTCTGCTCAGAGAGCTTTGTACATTAATGTGATGTTGGAGAATTACAACAACCTGGTCTCTGTTGGTAAGAACATTTTCCTTGCACAATTTCTAAGTTCTCAGTTGCAAGTATTCACATTATTGATAGTAATCTCACTATAAAAGTGCCATAGAAACATGACACTAGGGAAAGCTTTGTGGTGTAAAATAATGGTTTCTTGACATTTTTCTTTCCCTGTTCCATGTATAAGTTGTCGTGAGTTCCTCATATGAATTCCATAATGCATTCAGGAAATTAGTATCATATCACATTTATAGCTTATATTAAAGCCTGATGATCATAGTTGTGCCTGACATGGTACCATTCTCAGAAAAACTCAATGTGAATATTTAAAAGTCCCTAAATTTGATGAAGATTCTGACAGGAAATGGCAGTTGGAAAACATCCCCACATTCCTCTGCTGTGCCTTCTCTTCATGTACTGAGCACATGCTGGGTTAGATGTCAGTGTTCTTTCGAAAATCTTCAGTATGTGTCATGGGCTTCTTCACAGAACATGTGGCTTATTATTTGCAATGCAGGCATAGTCACCTTCAGGAGCAAATGACATTCCACTGGAATGTAGATAGGAGGGAGTGGAAGCTGGCCTAGGATATGAGCAGGACAAGAGTGATGGCTTCTTGTAAAAGGCAAAGCAAGTGTGAGAATGTTTTTGCCATATTCCATTGCATTTGAAAGTATTTCTGATCATTTAACTTAGTATAGAATCATTCTTTCTGTTGTAACTATTACAAGAGCAGCCTAAAAACACCTGAATTATGATAATACTAGTTTAAAATGTCATTTGATTTAATGATCTTGGCACAAGATTACAATAATTTTACCAATTATTAGTCCAATATGGGTTCATGAAACAGGATTATTCTTTAATTGTCTATCTTTGATGTCTGCTTCATTATGAATCCACATTTTACTTCCAGTAGAGGATAAACAGACATCCTCTGGAAAATACTCTCAGGAGTTGGTGTACAGACTAGAATTGAGAATAAACTTATGCACAGTTCAGAATCACAGTATGATGTGGATCTCAGACAGTGGATACTATGGAAATAACTGCGTTGACAGCACTGTCTCAGATGAACACAGCTTCTGTGTTTGACAGAATACTGTCCTTCCTTATATTACTTTTAAAGAATCTATAAGGCAAAAATAAATCCTGTGATGTATTTAAGAAAGACTTTAATCTTTTAAGGAACTTGGTCTTTTGAACACAACTTTTCATTGCCTATCCCAAAATAAGATTGAATACTGTGAGCTTGGTGTTGGGTTAAACAGTTCTTCATCAATTTCTGAGAACTGTTTAAACATGGAGGCATGTATGATAAATTTAATGAGTCAATGATCTGAATCTCAAAGCTATCTTGATCCTACACTTTCATGATCCATCTTTGTGCCATTAGACATTTTTAATAAGTATGAGATAACTGTTATGATTCACAAACATTGCAGACTGTCCATCTGGTTTTGTGATAACACATTCAATTATAGGTAAGAAGCCTGTCTAAGTAGTTGCTGCTTGACTTCTTTTAAGAGAAAACACAGTCATTTATCAGATACTACATCTTGGAACAACCCCTACTAATATGACCTTACTCATTTTCCAGAGAACTATTTCATGTCTGATCCTGTCCATCAGCATGGGAAGACTGAAAAGGAGTCTTGTCAGTGTAATCAGTTTGAGAAAATTCTTCATGACCCCTCCACATGTGCACTTTTTCGAATAAGTGAAACTACAGAAAACTCTAATGACCATAGATGCAGTAGTCCTGGAGAAGCCTCTATTGACTCTACAAATCCAGATAGATATGAGAGCGTGCACACTGGAGAAGAACCTTGCCAACCTAAAGACTGTGTGAAATCCTTAAATTTGTCTTCAAACGTTCAATCAACATCAGAGTCTCTACAGTACAAAGAAAGTGCCCAGGCAGGGAGAATATGATGAATGTTTTGACACTACATATCGTCTTTTTCAACAACCAGTATACATTGAGGAGAAACCGTACCAGTGTGGGAAATGTAAGAAATGTTTCAGCACTGCCTCATACCTCACTGTGCATCACAGAATTCATACAGGAGAGAGGCCTTACATGTGTGAGTACTGTGACAAATCCTTTACAGTGAAGTCAAGTCTTACAAAACATGAGAGAATTCATACCAGAGAGAAGCCTTACACATGTAAGGACTGTAACAAGTCCTTCAGTGTGAGTTCAAATCTTACAATGCATAAGAGAATTCATACAGGAAAGAAGCCTTACAAATGTAATGACTGTGGCAAATCCTTCACTACAAACTCAAGCCTTACATTGCATCAGAGAAGACATACAGGAGAAAAGCCTTACACGTGTGAGAACTGTGACAAGTCCTTTACTATCAAGTCAAAACTTAAACAGCATCAGAGAATTCATAAAGGAGAGAAGCCTTACACATGTAAAGACTGTGACAAATCCTTTAATGTGAGGTCATATCTTATAATTCATCAGAATATTCATACAGGAGAGAAGCCTTACAAATGTAAAGACTGTGACAAATCCTTTACTATGAAAACAACTCTTACAGTACATCAGAGAATTCATACAGGAGAAAAGCCTTACAGATGTAAGGATTGTGACAAATCCTTTGTTACAAAGTCAAAGCTTACACAGCATCAAAGAATTCATACAGGAGAAAAGCCTTACACGTGTAAGCACTGTCACAAATCCTTTACTGTGAGGACAAATCTTATAGAGCATCAAAGAATTCACACAGGGGAAAAGCCTTACAAATGTAAGGACTGTGAAAAATCCTTTACTGCGAGGTCAACTCTTACACAGCATCAGCGAAGTCACACAGGAGAGAAGCCTTACAAATGCCAGGAATGTGACAAATCTTTTGCTACATGCACATACCTGAGAGAACATCAGAAAATTCACACTGGAGAGAAATCTTACAAATGTGGAGAATGTGACAAATCTTTTGCTACATGCACATATCTTAAAAAACATCAGAAAATTCACTCTAGTTAGAAACCTTCCAAATGTAGAGTATGTGACATATTCTTTAAGTAGAGTTTAAATCTTAGAAAACATCAGAGAGGCCACACTGAAGAGTAACCTTACACATGTCCAAAATGAAATGAATTATTTTCCTCCAAGAAAAACCTAGTATACATCTGAGGGTCCATTCTGGGAGAAACCTTAAAAATGTCTGGCATGTGACAAATCTTTTGCCTACATTAAAAACTTTACAATACATCAGAGAGTTCATACTAGAGAGAGATATTACAGATTAAGGAATGTGGCAAATCCTTTGCCTACATGAAAACCCTTAAAGCATACCAGAAAATTCATATCATAATTTTCACAAAGTTTAAAACTGTAGCATGCATTATATGAACCTTTCAAATCTTAGAAGATATCAGAGAGTTTATCCTGGAGAGAAAACACCTTTGGAAATCATGTAACATAGCATTTATACAGTATGCTTGACTTGCAAATCCTAGGTATACACACTGGAAACATAAAGATAAGAAACTTTTGAAAGCCTTTTCTGAACTGTGTTCACATTGAAATAAAGTTCTGGAAAGTAACTGTGTGAATTAGTTTTAATGTGTGTGGGTACCTTGTCTACAAGGATTTCTGTGCACTACCTGTTTGGCAGTGGATACCAGAACAGGGCAGCATATAGCAAGAAGCTGTGGTGTGGTTAAAAACAGTTGTGAGTTATGTATCTTGATCAACATCCAGAAATTGACAATAATGCCATGCAAGGTGGCCTTTCAATCCCAGGACTCAGAAGGCAGAGACAAGAAGATCTCTGTGAGTCTAACTCCATCCTGATCTGCATAGTCATGATCTGCAGAACTTCATAAGGAACCTTACTACTTCTAATAATAATAATGACAAAATATAGTAAAATAAAAATATGGCAAAGACCAAAACTGTGATGTACATCATACAACTCATATTTCTAAGAATCCACATACATTTTACCATATATAAAACCTATTTGTCATTGAGCATTAGCAACTTCAGTCAACAAAACATTCAATTTGATAGATCTTTTGCTTAGTGATCAAATTGCTGACAAAAGCAAATCCCACCCAAAATTAAACACAAAAGCTGCTCCAATAATATCTCATCAACTGCTCACTTTCAAAATCTTCAAAGTAGAATTAAACCTTAAAATAGAAGGTGAGAAAGTGGAAAAGAGACGCTGTCCATGTTAGTGCAGCCATTTCTGATGGGAATGGTGAAAGTCATGAATCTAGACCAACATCTTGACCAAGATCCAACAAAGCTGAGCTATATGATGGTCTCAGCCTGATTTTAGGCTTTGATCGCCACATCATGTATGCTTAGGATGGTTCATATTTGTAGACACCTTGGGGATATTGGATTGATGCAAATTCTTCTGAATGATTAATGACTTCTCTCAGAAGTACGGCTTCAAAGCTTCCCCAGGAATATGAGGTGCATAGAACCTCTCTGAATTTAGAGATATATCCTCATCTAACTTAAAGGAGGGCCTGGGTCCTGCCACAAATGATGTGACAGACTTTGATGATCTGCCATGGGAGACCTCATCCTCTCTCAAGAGTGAATGGGGGTAGGATGGGAAGTTGGTGGGGCATGTGGGAGGACAGGAAAGAGAGAAAGGGGAGCTGGGATTGGTATGTAAAATAAGATTGCTTTTAATTTAAATAAAAACTGAAATCCCCAGTGACGCTTGGCTCAGTGGTGCATAAAGTCAGAATCCTGGAGGCAGAAGCAAGTAGATCACTGAGAGTTCATCAGGTTTCATAGTTCAAATTCCAAGATAACCAGAACTACTCAGAGAAACCCAACCTCATAAAACAATACAGCTTTTTTAAAAAATGAAGAAATGCTTGAGTAAATGCACAATTTCTTTTTAAAGTAAGGAAGAAAATTGTATTTACTCCATAAAAAATAATGAATGTAATAGCTTTCATTAACTGCCAGTAGACCCTCATGGCTGCAATGGAGCATTGTGGGACCCACCCTCAGCCATAAAGAAATCATGTATGTTCCAGGCCTACACAGTTGCTTATTCATAGTACTTCTGAACAGTTGTGAGTCTCTGCATTACCCACTACCAACTGCAAGAGGAGACTTCTTTCACCTAGGATGAGAGTAGTAAAAAATTGATAATTAGAACATGAATGTTTAGAGGACAGATTAACAAAAATATCAATAGCAAAACAGCATTAGGTTCTCTCCTCAGACATATAAATCCCAAGCTTGAATTGTTGACCATGGCATGAATTTCTCTCTGTGGGTGAGGATTCTAAACCAAACAAGAGACATTGGTTATGCCCATAGAAAGCACCAAAACAGACAACTTGCCCAATAGGATGGTATTGTATGGTGCAGGGTCCATTGGAAAGAAAGACCCTTAACAATTTTCTCTGCCAGCACCCTACAAAATGGAGCCAGGAAGGAGAGTCTCCAGGTACATTCAACTTTGGCCTCTCTCTCTCTCTGTCTTTCTCTCTCTCTCTCCTCTCACTCAGACATATTCAAAAATAAAATCACATTCGAAATGTTTGGTGTATTTCATGACACAAGATACTTAGGGTGTTCAAGCAAGATCACTGGCAATTACCAGTTTAGTCTGGAATGCATCTCTGGCTTTCCTGCCCAGTAATTCCCAGGCAGATAACCAGTCCATGGTACAAAGAGTGCATTTCATCTTTTCACTGGAATCGGCATAATTTATCCATGTGTGATATCTCTGTTCAAAGTTTTAAAATGATAATTCCTAATAACTTGATAGTAGTGTGACTTCATGAGGCTTCTTCATACATTCGTCTCAACCTTCCTAATGTTGTGACCCTTTAATAATGTTCCTCAGGTGTATTTGTTCCCCGATCAGTGAAATGATGCTTGTTCTACTTTATAACTAATTTTGCAGCTGTAAATATTAGATATACAGGATATCTTCTGTGTTACAACAAGGAGTTTCTGACACAGAGTTGAGGGCTACTGCTCTTACAAAAGGTGACATATTCCATCCTTCAGAGAATCTCTTGAAGCTCAGGAGGAGGAAACTTATTTGGTGTTTGCATGAATATCTGCTCAAGTGCAGATATACATGCAAACAAATCACCACCAAAGAAGAAAACAAACATAATTGTTACTGGTTCACTACTGAGATCGTGTTGGTTTTCCACCATGTGATGGTCATTGGTTCTTTATGTGTGTGAAATAGATGTTTGACATTGTTTCCACCTGCATAGAAAACAAACATAATTGTTACTGGTTCACTACTGAGATCAGTGTTGGTTTTCCACCATGTGATGGTCATTGGTTCCTTATGTGTGCGAAATAGATGTTTGACATTGTTTCCACCTTCATAGAATCACTCATCGATGCTGTAGTTGCTTAGCACAGTAGTTTTCTTTCTTTCAATTATTCATTGTTTTGACAACATTGGAGTGATTTCAAAAGTCACTTCTTTAGTTATGAATCCCATGGCATGGTTTAACCACCTTTCCTCACAGGTGTGCAATCACTAGCTATGGTTTCTGTTCTTGATGATTGCCATAGTAGCATGGGCAGCATGTTAGCTTAAAGGAACCCTACTCTGCACTTATCTAACAGTTATGTAAATTTTGATTGTGGTTTTCATTAGTTTTGAATTGTTATTGTTGTTTGTTGGCCTTTATTTGCCTTTTAATATATTTAATTTTGAATTCAGCATATAATTACAATACTTGGCTTTCCTTATGAAAAAATCTCACCTATACCTTTCCTGCTGGATTTAAAATCCAGGAATTCTTTTTCCCTTATTGTTATTGTACAGCATGAGTATGTATATTGTGATGGCTTTTCTTGGTTGTTAATTTGAGTTTAACTAAGCCTAAGCCATACCACACTGAACGCGCCTGATCTCCTCTGATCTTGGAAACTAAGCCGGGTCAGGCCTGGTTAGTACTAGAATTTGAGTTTAACTAGAGTGAACTATAATCCAAACTATGGAGGGCAAAATTGTGATGTAGACTTTCAGGCAAAAACACTACATGGATTTGATCTGGATCTTTTGGCTGGATGATACCCTTTTAATCTGGGCTACACCTGGAACAGAAAGCCTATATAAGGACAAGGGAAGATGAAATGGAGTGTGTTTATCCTTTGCTTTCTTGTTCCAGTGTTACCAACATGTCTATTTCTTCACTGGCATTGGAGCCTATTTCTTTGGGTTTCCAGAAAATACAAAAGGCCCAGATGAAACACACAGCCTCAGGAAACTGAGCACCTACTAGAATATTGAACTATCCATTCACAACTAGACTATTTGGACTGCAGCCAATATGTCATTGTCATTCCAATGAAATCATTTATATATATATATATATGTGTGTGTGTGTGTGTGTGTGTGTGTGTGTGTGTGTGTGTGTGAGTGAGAGAGAGAGAGAGAGAGAGAGAGAGAGAGAGAAACTTAACCAACCTCAGAAAGACAGTGAAGGTCAACAAGGAAGGTAATGATAAAATTGACCAGATCCAGATGCCAATAAACAGTCTAAGGTTTTCTATGTGTGCCTACAAGGACAATCTTTTCTGCTGCAGTCACAGAGCTAGAGTTGCAGGACGTCAAACTGAAACTCGCACTATGTGATGGGCTGAGCTACAGTGAAAATTCAAGTCTGAGCCTCAGAGTTTGTCAGCTGCTAAAGGAAGAGTATTGATTGGTAAAGAATGGTATTCTGTTACTTTGGAACTGGTTAGAGGAACCCAGAGAAGGTGAGAATTTTGAACCCTCAGTTGATCAAGGGTTTATCTCACATGAGGAATTAATACTCTCAGTCCCACCCACTGATATACTGTTATTGTCACTCATCACTGAGGATATTATTTTCTAGTGACTTTTAAACCAACAGTGACTTTCGCTGAAAAAATGTCAGGCAAGATAACATCAGTATCCCTCAAGCCCAGCTATAATTGCCTGTAGACACTGAGATTCAATGCAAAGCAGGCACCTAGAGCAGAGGTAGAAAATGCAGTCCTTGAGGAAGTGTGCTATACTACTTAGGAGCTTTATGTTTTTGATAGTTTTTTTCGAACAGAGTTCTGGGGAGTGTGTGTAGTAATTGATTTTAAGGGTGTGGGATATTGGTAGAAGGAATATAAAACTTGATCAGGCTGAGTTAATTGATCTGGGCCTTCTAAGTGGAGATTTTAGGTTTAATATTGAGGCTCATACAGTTACAAAATGTGTGAAAAGTTTTCTTTCTCCGGTTGATTGAATCACTTATCAAAAGCTGGCCTATTGGAAAGTAGTTGTTGGTACCTGATATCTTTTGGCTTAGTGTTGATGAAGGGATTTTAAGACTCAGGGAATTTTCAATCCTAAAGCGTGGTTGCTATGTAAAACCCAATCCTCCATAATAGGAAGATGAAGAATACATTTGCTTCACCAGTCCTATAAGACACAATATTGTGACAGGGGAGCACATTTGAAATTTTTGTTGTAGTCCTTGTCCTTGGGATACACATTAGTTGTTAGGAATTGTACTGCTCAGGAGGATGAAATCAATGCACCTGATTTAAGTGGGTTCTGTGGTAGCAAGTAACAGGTAACAACATTAAACTGCCAGACACGAGGTGATCACAGTTTTCAGAAAGGTCAACTTACCCAAAACAATGCTCATAATGGACTAACATGTGATGGTCAGCACAGATAGGATGAATTTTATACTGATATGACTCATGTGGTCTTTAGAAGCATGAAATAAGTAAGAATCCCACAGCACTGCTGTTTGGTCTCTATGAGCAAAAAAAAAATAAAGCTCAAACAAATGAAAGAAAGGCTACATAGGCTCATGGTAAAAAGGCAACCATATACAGTGAACCAGTTTCCAGACTTGAGCCAGTTTATAGACCCAGAAGTGCTTGGATGAATGGGTGGCCAGGTTCCCTGAAGGAAGGATCCTCATAAGACACCTGAGAGTTTTCAGTTAGCCTTTCTCCAGTTCTTGGCCAGAGACATCTACAGCCTTTCACAAGGGTAACTGTGCATCAGGGGAAGAACACAGTGAGACTCTCATGGATCTGTTGGATACTGGTTCTTATTTGACACTCATTCTGGGGGAACCCAAGAATCATTGTTGCCCTCCAGTTAAAGCAGAGTCTTGGGGAGCCCAAGACATTAATATAGTTTTGCCTGATTTCTGACTCTAAGTAGGTGCAGTGTAATCCAGACTCATCCTGTGTTTTTCCCTTCCACATTGGAAAGTCCCTTGTTCTATTATTGGTTCAGCTCTTGTTGGGAGGTCACTGATGATATTGAATAAACATACTTTTGGCATTAGTAGTGTTGATGGTTGTTCTTCCTTGCCAAACTGACAGCATCTGCAGTGAATGAACATCAAGAAATGGAGGGATACCTGAAAGTTACTAGTTTTGCTAGATTTGAAATGAGTTAATCAGCTTCTTGTCTGGAACTGTGATATAGGAAGACAAATTCCCTTAGTTCATACATTTAAGCTGTAGGGCACACACCTTTGATCAGGATGGAGAAGTTGGAGCCACACCTTCTGCAAGAAGATGATATAAGGACAGGAAAATAGCAATACTTTTTGCTCACTGCCAGTTCTTGGATTCATTTCCTTGATAGCACATGCATTCATTGGTATGGGAGGCTGTTTCTTTGGGACGTAACATATACAAAAGTACAGCTGAGATAACCAGCCTTATGAAGAAAGAAACTACTCGTATTTATTTGTGGACTTTCTGTTACATCCAGCCATTGTTGGATTAGTGGCACTATCATGCTGTCATTATTTCCAATACATCATCCATACACATATGTAAGTATATATTTCTGTTATACTACAGAATGTTGACAAATGTAAAAGGAGACACAACCTCACAACAAATTCCCACTCTTCTGCTTCCTTTAGCTTTTATACTCCTCTTCAAAAATGATGTTTAAGCCTCAATGCTTGAGTGTTTTACAGATGAATCCACTGGGCTTGGACTTCATACCTCTTCATTTTCACTAGTTATGGATTTTTTAGTGGTTTCTGTTGACAAAAGAAGTTTCCTTTTGAGGAGTAAAAACTAAGATCACCAGAGGGCAAAAAGAAAAATGCTTTGTTATCTGTTAGGGAATAGGATGATTTAGTAAATTGGTCCTTGTTTGTTGTACAAAAGATTCATGTCTTTACCAGCACCAGTAGGTAGCTAGATTTCCAGTACCAGCCATTGTTTCTCTTTTGTCAACTGTGTCTTAAGTCCACTAAGTGAGGTATTGGCTGATGTTGCAATTATATTTTGCTTGTGTTCTGACAAGTAAATCTTGGTGAGAGATCAGATGGCAGAGCTAGCCATTAGTGAACCAAAAAGGGCAGGCTGTGCTGGCACATACCTTTAATCCCAGCAATTCAGAGGAAGAAGCAGGGAAATCAGGAGTTCAAGGCCTCTCTGGGTGACAAGAGAGTGAATCACTCTAAAAGAAAAACAGAGCAGGCCATGGAAGCGGTTGCTCACACCTTTAATCCTGGCACTTGGGAAGAGGAAAAAACAAGATTGGGAGTTCAAGCATATCATGAATTTCACAGGATTGAATCAGTGGGAAAGGGAAATAGCATGGCAATGCTGGTTCATTCCTTTATGCACAACATTAGGAAGGTGGAGATAAGATTACAAGATGGCTAGAGACAGGAAGTAGGTCCATTGAGTCTTGATGTGGAGAGACAGGATTCAGAGAGGTAAGGATGCTCTAGTGGCTGCTCTCCTTCCCTGATCACTCAGCTTTCACACTCAATATCTGGCTCTGTTCTTTGCTTAATAATTAATTAGGATGGTGTTTCAGGTGACCAGTGAGTTCATCTTTGCCACTACTATATTCTTTAAGGCCAGGATGACAGTGGACTTGGTTTATAAGCATCAGAGGTCCTTGTACGGCTCCCTCCTTGGGAAGGTAGCTTGGTGCTTCTTGTGCCATGAAAGCTGTTCCTCATGGATCAATTTACATTGTTTTGAGACAATGTCTCTGTGTATTTCCACTTTTCTAGATGCACTGTGTACATGTCGCTGGTCTTGAACTCAGAGTTCCCAAGTCCATGCCTCCTGAGTACTGTGTTAAAAACCTTCATGAACCTAATGAATCATACTTAAATTTGTTTTTATTTTTGTATTATTTGCTCTGTAGCCTTCAATAACTTAGAACTCACACTGGAGAGCAGGATTTTCGACAAATCACAGAGCTATATCTGTCTCTCACTCCTGACTGCTGGGACTAAAGGGGTGTGCACTACTCACAGTCCTTTATCTTGTCTTGGCAACTACCCAAAGTAACTGCACAGGTTACATGTCACAAACATGTGATCACCTAAATCTTTTGTTTATTGACATTAAAGTCTTTTATGACTCTAAATTGAAAACTCTAATTGAAATGGATGAATATAACTCCCCAAATATTACATCATAAAAATAAACAAAACATTGCTAGTAATGTAACTGAAGCAGGTTTGAAATGCCAACTTTCAACATCACCATAACCAGCTTGACAGGATTCTGCCAGAACTCCAGAGAATAACTAACAGAAAAGTTACTTAAAATATTTCTTGATATGTGGGTTGTGCTGGCACAAGCCTTCAAGCCCAGTATCAGGAATCATATCCAGCCTGGTGGTCAGAGTTACATTACAGTCAGTACAAGGAAACTTGCAGGACTGCCAGTGTTACACAGAGAAATGATGATCAAAAAATTAATTGTTTCCATTAAAAACTATTTCACACACACATATTTATATATGCATACCATAAACACTGTCCACTCTCACCTCCTATCTCTCTACTATCCTAGTCCAAATTTCCAACCAATCTCTCTGTTATTTTACTGTTTATTCATTTTGTTTGGACGTCATTGACATTAGCCAGGGCCATGTGTGACACTGTGGATTTGCAGCTATGTGTTGGAATCTGGTGGGTCCACGGAGGACTACACTTAAGGCAATGATTCTTATCCTAATATCCATCCACAGACAACATTGCAGAAGGAAACTGTATGACCCTGTGAGCTTTTCCTATAGTAGACTGATTGTTGTCTAGTGTGAGTTTAGTGAATGTAAATGCAGACGCCTTTGGTTACTGATTAAGGTAAATGTGTGGAGTCTAGAGAATGACATGTCTAAGCCGTTCTCTTCTTTCCCTTCTTTTATACAACCTTCCTTCTGTTCGCTTAATACTCCCAGAGCCATAGATTGATGGTGTAACGGATGTTTTTAGGCAAGAAATCACATACCTGTAGTGAAATTGTGTTTGTAATCTAACAAATAAAGCTTGGCTAAACAATATACTTGTTATAAGATTTTTTATTTTAGAAAACAAACGGGAAATGTAGTACTTCTTTGTTTGCAATCTAACAAATAAAGTTTGTCTGAAGATCAGAGTGCAGAGCTAAGTCACTAATTAGCCACACAGCTAAGTCACTGGTTAGCTAAAGAAGCCAAGTAATGCCTGCCACACCTTTAATACCAGCACTAATCATGCAGAGGTTGTTGGATCTCAGTGAGTTCAAGGCCACCCTGTCTGAATCAAGAGGGAATCACTCTACAAGAGAAACAGAGCTCACACCTTTGCTCCCAGCACTGAGGATCACAAGACATTTATCCCTGCACTAGGAAAATGGAAACGGGAGAGGTATAGATGAATAGAGACAGGAATAGAAGTCAGGAGGAGACAGGAGCATTGCAGTCTGAGGTTTGGTGGGGGGCATTGAAGTCTGAGGATTTCTGGAGGCAGGATTGCCTATAGTGATCTGAGATAGAGGTAAGAGTTATGGCTGCTTTGCATTGCTGATCTTTAGGTAAGTTTTATTTGTTAGATTACAAACAAATTATCACTTTTCATAACTTATTTATTTTCTGCATCTAGTAGAACCAAGAATCTCTGTAATCACCTGAGGTTGGGTGAGGATTAGTGTATTGAGGAGGGTGAGCAGGGCACATTCTGAATGAGATCCAGAAGACCCCCTTGCTTCTGAGTTAGTAAAATGACAATACCACCATTTAGTGGCGACAGCCACACAGTGCAGGATGTACTCAACCCTGGACTCTTATCAAGGCACTGACCACTGACTTCTTTTTTGTTGTTTAAATTAGAAACAAGCTTGCTACTCATGTCAATCCCAGCTCCCTCCGTCTCTCTCCCTTCTCTCCTGCCTCCAACAACTGCCCAAACACCCACCAAATCCCCATTCCCCTCTCCAGGGAGGGTGAGGCCCTCCATGGGGGATCTCCAAAGTCTGTTGTATCATCCAGGGCAGGGCCTAGTCCCTCCCCCCATGTGTATAGGCTGAGAGAGCAAGCCTCCATGTGGAATGGGCTCCCAAAGTCCATTTGCATGCTAGGGAGAAATACTAATCTACTATCCAAGGCCCCATAGATAGCCGAGGCCTACTCACTGACACCCAAATTTAGGGGATCTGGATAAACCCCATGATCGCCTCTCTGTAATCAGTCTGGGATCCAAGAGCTCCCTTTGTTGAGGCCAGCTGTTTCCATGGGTTTCACCAGTCCACTCTTGACCACTTTGCTCATCATACCTCCCTCTCTGCAACTGGGTTCCTGGAGTTTGTTCAGTGTTTAGCTGTGAGTTTCTGCCTCTGCTTCCATCAGCCACTCTAGGATGGCATACATGGTAGTCATCAATCTCATTATATGGAAAGCACATTTAAGGTAGCCTCTCCACTATTGCTTAGATGGACAATTGGTGCCATCCTTGTAGATCCATGGAAATCTCACTAGTGCCTGATCTCTTCTCAACCCTATAATGACTCCCTCTATTATTGTATCTCTCATCCTACTCGCTATTCTTCCCCGGACTCAAGCTTCCTGCTCTCGGAGACCACTGGCTTCTTGAAACACCTATTTCTTCTCAAAATCCAAGTTCCTGAAATGGCTCTTCAAAAGTAACAAGTGATATATTTGCTTTTGAATTCTCACGTTTCTGTTACTCATTGGACACTGCCTTCTTCTTTTTAAATTATTTTAATTTTAAATAGCTTGTTTTCCATGTCAATCCCAGTTCCCTCTCCTCCCCTCCTCCCGCTCCCCCCAGTATCCCCCCCAGTCCTCCCACCCTATCGCCATTTCCTTCCACATAGGGGATATCTAGAGTCTGTCATTTCAGCTCAGGGCAGGGTCCAGGCACTCCCCTAACAGTCCAGGCTGAGAGAGCATCCCTCTTTGTGTTATGGACACATGATGTCTGTTTGTATGCCAGGGATAAACACTGATCCACTGCCCAGGGCCCCATAGGTTGCCCAGGCCTCCTCACTGACTCTCACACTCAGGGGTTCTGGATCAGTCCCATGCTGGCCTCCCATCTGTCTGTCTGGGGTCCAAGAGCTCTCCCCTGTTCAGATCAGCTGCCTCTGCTGGTTTTGCCAGCCCATTCTTTGCCAATTTTCTCATCGATCCTCTCTCTCTGTCACTGGATTCCATGAGTTCAGTTTAGTTAACTGTGGGTATTTGCTTCTGCTTCCATCAGTCACTGGATGAAGGCTCCAGGATGGTTATGGACATCAAGTTCATTATCAGGAATAGGCATTCAAGGTGGTCTCTCAACTATTGCTTAGCTTGCCAATTGGTGTCATCCCTTTAGATCACTGGAGGTCACACTGTTGCCTGATCTGTCTTCTAACCTATGATTCCCTCTTCCCCCTATTCTACCCCCCTCAAACTTACTGGTCCCCGTGACCTACTCTCTCTTCCTCTTCTCCCCCTCTCTTCTTCCCAGCTCCGACTCACCCCCACCCCTCGCCGTATTCCCCATTTGTTCAGAAGATCTTGCATCATTCCTCTTCTCTGGGGTACCATGTATATCTCTTAGGTTCATTCCTGTTTCCCAGACTCTCTGTCAGTGGAAGTGCAGACTGGCACTATCCTGATCCATGTCTAAAATCCATATATGAGTGAGTACATACCATGTTTGTCTTTTTGTGACTGGGTTACCTCACTCAGGATGGTTTCTTCTAGTGCCATCCATTTACCTGCGAATTTCAAGATTCCATTGATTTTTTCTGCTGAATAATACTCCATTGTGTAAATGTACCATATTTTCTCTATCCACTCTTCAGTTGAGGGGCATCTAGATTGCTTCCAGGTTCTGGCTATTACAAATAATGCTGCTATGAACATAGTGGAGCAGATGTCCTTGTTGTATGAATTTGCCTCTTTGAGATATATACCTAAATTGGAATTGCTGGGTCTTGTAGTAGGTTGATTCCCATTTTCCTGAGGAATCTCCTTACTGATTTACAAAGTGGCTGTACGAGTTGTCACTCCCAACAGCAGTGGAGGAGTGTTCCCCTTTCTCCACATCTTCTCCAGCATAAATTGTCTTCAGTGTTTTTGATTTTAGCTATTCTGACAGGAGTAAGATGGTATCTCAAAGTTGTTTTGACTTGCATTTCCCTGATGGCTAAGGATGTTGAGCACTTTCTTAAGTGCCTCTCAGCCATTTTAGACTCCTCTATTGAGAATTCTCTATTTAGTTCTGTACCCCACCTTTTAATTGGATCCTTTGGTGTTTTGGAGACTTGCTTCTTGAGTTCTTTGTAACTTTTGGAAATTAGCCCTCTGTCAGATGTGGGGCTAGTGAATATCTTTTCCCATTCTGTGGACTGCCTTTTTGTCTTGTTGACTGTGTCCTTTGCCTTACAGAAGCTTCTCAGTTTCAGGAGGTCCCATTTGTTAACTGTCGATCTCAGTGTCTGTGCCACTGGTGTTATGTTCAGTAAGTGGTCTCCTATACCAACTCGTTGTGGAGTATCTCCCACTTTCTCCTCTAAGAGTTTCAGTGTGGTTGGATTTATGTTGAGATCTTTGATCCATTTGGAGTTAAGTTTTGTACAAGGCAATAAACATGGATCTATCTGCAGTCTTCTGTATACCAATACCAGGTTATGTCAGCACCATTTATTGAAGATGCTTTCTCTTTTCCATTGTATAGTTTTAGCTTCTTTGTCAAAAATCAAATGTTCATAGGTGTGTGGGTTAAAATCAGGGTTTTCAATTTGGTTCCATTGATCTACCTGTCTATTTTTGTGACAATACCAAGCTGTTTGGTGTAAACTGAAGCCAGGGAAGGTGGTACTCTCATTTAAGTTAGGCTGCCTGATTTTACCTGAAGGGCTCAGACTCACTGCAGATGCCAGATACAGAGATGCAGCCTCCTGCTACATCCAGTTCTGCTGTAGTCTGGCAGCAAGCATGTTGTGAGGCTTGAGGAGCCTGTCCAGGGCATCCTGACAACTAGCTCTGTGGAAGGCATCCTAAGAGAGTGGGAGGGACTAGTGGATAGTGGCAAGGCCTCTCACCTGTAAACAGAAGGTGGGAGGCGTTTGGACTCTGGATAGGTGCACAGGAAGACTGTAGAGTGGAAGAAGCTAGAGGAGTCTCGGTGATTGCCTTCTGAGATGCCAAGTGATTGGGGACTGTGAATTTACACTATGGAGTCAAAGAGTTAATTGTCGAGGACCAGGTCCCAGATAGAAATTACAGGCCTGCCAATTGGAGAGTCGCATAGTGTAGACCTGGGTGCTGAGGAAAAGACAAGATACTCGCTGTGGCTTCAAAATTACTCACAGCCACAGATTTCTGGTGTGGAGTCATGGAAAAGTCACCATTTAATGACACAGCAACTGGAAATTCTGGCCTGGGACACAAGAGCGAAGGGACTCAGGGTGCACGATTGGTTTCTCTGCTATGGAATTTCTCTGAATTTCTATGTGGGTGTGTGACTCTTATCCCAAATTTGAGATTATATGGACTGGAATAATCTTTTTATTGATTTTCATTGTCAGAATATTCTTTTAGTATAATCTAGTAGCATATTTGAATGTATATGTTGATGTTTCCAAATAGTTCTCTTTGCTTTGGTAGAAAGATCAACACTCTTGAAGTTTAAATTCATACACACTCAATCTCATGTTAAACCACTTCTTTATTCAAAACAGTGCCACATAAAACTAGGCACTTGCATTCCAAATCTGTAAATATAATTGAGTCCAAAATAGAGATTTTGTGAGTTTCACAGGTAGAGTTGTAGTCAATGACATTTAAAAGTGAAATTCTTATTTTTTCTTTTCAGGTTTTTTGTTTAATGTTAGAAACAGTCTTGTTTCACAAGTCAATCCCAGTTCCCTCTCTCTCCCCTCCTCCCACGCCCTCCCCACCAGGTCCCCCGGTCCTCCATCCAATCTCCAGGCAGATCCCCAAGGAGGGTGAGGCACTCCATGGTGGATCTCCAGTAACTGTTATTTCATCCAGGGCAGGACCTAGGCCCTTCCCCCAAGAGTCCCAGCTGAGAAAGCCTTCCATATTGTGCCATGGGCATAAAAGTGAAATTCTTAACCACCACTAATTTTTCAACTGAGACATTGGCACACTGTTACTTATTTCAGCATTCCTAGAAATGTCTTTGACAGCTTGGTGGCCAACATAATCCCACTACTGGGCAGGCAGAGACGGGTGAATCTAAGCATATTGTGGGCAACATGGTCTCAATAGAGGGTTCAACTACATCCAGGGCTTCATGCTGACATGTTGTCTCAGATAAAAAAGAAAAGAAAAAAGAAATATGTGTTATTGTGCTGACTTCTTAATGTGGCACCTTAGAGCAGGGAAAAGCACATTATGCTGTTTTGAGGTATCATATCACATTATTTTCACAGTTAGAAAGCCATTATAAAAACAATTGTTGGCTCTAGGCTTTAATCGCAGGATTTGGGAAGCAGAGGCAGGTGGATCTTGGAGATGTGTGCCAGCCTGGTCTATAGTGAGAGTTTAAGGGTAGCTGCCATTACACAGAAAAGCTATGTCCCCAGGGTGTGGGGAAGGAGGAAAAAGAGAATGTAGTATAATTAAAATTAAAAAGTGTCTCTTAAAAAATTATGACAACTCATCTATATTAGAAGATATCCAGACATTAACATGTAGAACACATTGAACTAGACCTCAGAGAGTTCTGTCCCTGTTTCTCCTAAGCATAGATTAAAGGTGTGCACCAAAGTAATGTTTCCACCAAATGGTGATATTTGGTTTATGCTCTAACAAATAAAGCTTGTCTGAAAATCAGAGTGTAGAGCTAGCCACGTAATAGCCATAGAGTCCAGGCAGTGGTGGCACACACCTTTAATCCAAGCATTTGAAAGGAAGAAAGGTTCAAGGCCACTATGCACTAGAAGAGTTTGAATTATTCTAAAGAGAAAATGAGCTCACACCTTTAATCCCAGCACTGAGGAGGTGGAGACAGAAAGAGGTGTGGCTTGGCAGACAGAGGTATATAAGGCAGGAAGAGAGCCAGCTCACTCCATTCAGTCTGAGGATTGCTAGACACAGGTTCTCACTCTTTTGGCCTGAGGACTCAGGTGAGGTAAGAAGTCTCACTTGGGACTGGGTCTTTGATTCTCTGATCTTTCAGCATTTACTCTGATTTCTGACTCTGTGTTTATTAAGACTAATTAGTATTCTGGCTGCAAAACCTGTTGTGTTTTGATTTGTGGTCTGTTAAGCCCCAGTGATGTAACTGTGGACTTTTTATAGGATGAGGGTCCATGCCTGCAGCTTACTTACAGTGCTTTGTACTGCAGAAATGATGTTGTAGGATTGCAGCAGTCTGGTTTCTGTGGGTGAGGACAGCTTGTTTGCTCCTCCTCAGTATTTCTTGGAAAATTACTTCTTAAGTGTATTTCCCTTTGGCAGATTTAAGGCTTTCAACAATTTTGGTCTATAATGAATTCTTTAACATATTTTAATGGTGTTTTTGGTCCCAGTCATTCAGTTCCATTTCTGCTCCTGAGATTTGACTTGGAAGTGATTCGAAGTGGCATTCAATTTACACTCGCTGAAGATGCTTACTAGGTATTTTCAGTATTATGACTCTGCATATGGAGAATTGCTTATAGAATCCTGTATCTTTACCTACTGAGTATAGTACTGAGTTAGAAATCTAGGTACTTTTTGAATGATCTCTTTCTCAAGTGCAGGGCTCACTGATCACCCAGACCTGCTCACCTGTAGAGACAAACAAGGAGCCCTGGAAAACAGAGAGAGAGGAGACAGTAGCTAAAGATCTGATGAGCCAAATTCACTTTTGCCACAGTCTGTTTCACTAGAAATAATTCTAGAGACATCCCCTGACAAAGATCACAGAATTATCAGACTATAGCCACTAGAATTTTCACATGAGTACTGACAATATGAGGCAAATCAATTTTATGTGAATATGCATATGATTCATGCATAATGGTTTTAGGTTCTCTTCCAAGGTTCATCCTTCCCTATCCCCAGAAACAGGCTAGGGTTCCAGTGCGGGACATGATCTCCCTGTGTTGAACAGACCTTAAGTCCCATTAGAAGCTGCTGGTTACCACCAGTTTATGAATGCCACTCTCCTGCTCCCTTCATGTTATCATGCAGGGTAGATCACTGTTATGGTTCATAATTTTCATACCTGGGTAGGATGTTGGTTTCCTCCCTTAAAAGCTTGCAGGATGCCTTATGATACCAGGAAAGCTGCCCCCATGGAGGAGGCTTTATATTCTGTTCCATATCAAGTCTCCTGGCTGTGACTGAAGCACATGACTTCTTCAACTGTAGGGTCTCACATGCTGCTCGTGGGAGGCAAGGTGGACAACCACAGTACACTGTACTGTTTTGGAAATCTCAAGGACAGCAGTGACCAACAAAATCAAAGCAGACTGCTGTGGGTGCTTTGTTAGAAATCTGTCGTTCTTTTGAGGGGCATCATCAGCTGAAATGGAAAATTTTTCATTTATTCTCTAACTGTATATCCTTACAGAGACTTAGATATATTATAGGGATTTTGATAGACGATAATAGTAAGAATCCTTATGACATTTTCAGACATCCCTACTGTTATTCTCACTCTGTCTCTCTCTCTCTCTCTCTCTCTCTCTCTCTCTCTCTCTCTGTCTCTCTCTGTCCTGTGTTTATGCCTGTTCCTTCTCCATTAATCACACACACACACACACACACACACACACACACACACACACACACTGTATTCCATTCTTCCCTTCATTGTTTCCTGTTTTTTTCTACTGTCCATTGTTCCCCACTCCCCACAGGAGTCTCCTTTTACTTGTCTGCTTATTCCAGTTTCTCCAGGTTGTGTACTCCCATTTGATGATTTGGAGCTAGGAACTTTGTCTTTCTTTCTGGGTCTGACTTGTCTCACTCAATGTGATCTCTTTAGAGTCACCCATTTAGCTGCAAACATCATGACTTCAACTTTTCTGACAACTGAATACTATTACATGGTGATACAGATGTACCACATTTTCACTATCCATTAATCCCGTTTGTGCACATTTACATTGTTCCTAATATGTAGGAATTGTGAATAGAGCAGCAATGTGTATTGCTGAACAAGTATCTGTGGAGTAGGAGGCTAAGTCCTTTGAGAATATGCCAAGGAATGGAACAACTAAGTCAACATGTTGACATTATTTAAGTTGGGAATTTATTGAGGAGTGGATTCTCTGTATGTGTTTCCAGTGGCTATATTTTATATGTCATGGCATTTTATTCATGTGGTTTTCTTTCGGATGTTGTTGCTGCTTGGATTATTGGCTGTATTTTTCTTTCCTAGCCCTAACCCTTATAATATCTGCAATGTGACAAATCCATTGCCTACACAAAAAAATCTTAGAACACATCAGAGAGTCCATTCTAGACAGAACCCTTAAAATGTCTGGATTGTGAAAAATCCTTTGCCTACATAAAAATCTCAGAACACATCAGAGGGTTTATACTGGAGAGAGACATTACAAATGTGACAAGTCCTTTACTCGATGCTCAAATCTTAGAGCACATCAGAAAAGTCATATTGGAGAGAAACTTCACAAATGCCAGTACTTTGGTATACCTTACACCCACCTTTCAAATGTTAGCAGACATCAGAGAGTTCCTACTGGATAGAAAAAAATACCATTGTAAAGCAATGGACACACTATTTTCTGTATGTCCTTACTTACTATTACCTGTACTTACTATTTTCAGGTATAAAGAATAGAAACATAAAGATAAGGAAATTATGAAAATCATTAATGAAGTTTTAAATCTTATAAATTATCACAGAATTAATATTCAAATTAAGTATTGCAATAGTAACTGTGAGGATTATTATTTATGTCTATGTGTGCTGTGTCTACAAGAATTTCAGTTCACTGCATGTTTGTCTGTTATGTCTGAAGGCCAGAAGAGGGCATCACATTCACTTAAACTGTAGTTAAAAATGTTGTGAGCTATTGTGTGTGTTGATTTTGTTGAGTATGTTTTCTGCACTTTGAGCTGGTATTCTTTAACTTCTTCTATACCAATTATTTTTATATTTGCTTTTCTCAGGATGTCCTAGATTTCCTGAGTATTTTCTGTTAAGAATTTGTTGGATTACACTGTCTTAGGTTGAATCTTGGTCCTCCAATGTATATTCAACACCTGGATTCTCTCTTCCATCTCTTGCATTCTGTTGGATATGCTTACATCTGTAGTTCCTGCTCATTTATGCAGATTTTCTATTTTCAGGATTCTCTCAGTTTGTGATTTCTTTATTGCCTGCATTTCAATTTTTAAGTCTTGACTTGTTTCCTTATCCTGTTTGTTTGTATTTTCTTGCCTTTCCTTGCTTTTTTTAAAGAGGATTTCTTGCATTTTGATGTCTTTTCCTCTAATTCTTTTTAAAATTTTTTATTTTATTTTTATTTTTAAATTTAAATTTAAATTAGAAACAATGTTGCTTCACATGTCAATACCAGGTCCCTCTCCCTTTCCCTCCCCTCCTCCTGTGCCCTCCCACCAACCCCTCCAATATCCCCTCATTTCCCCAGGGAGGGTGAGGCCCTCCATGGGGGTGTCCATAGTCTCACATTTCATCCAGGGCAGGGACTAGACCCTCCCCCAAGAGTCCAGGGTGAGAGTGCATCTCTTATTATACCCAAAGTCCATTTGTATACCTGGGATAAATGCTGATCTACTGCCCAAGGCTCAATAGATTACCTAGGCCTCCTCACTAACACCCACATTCAGGGGGTCTTAATCAGTCCCATGCTGGATTCCCAGGCATCAGTCTGGAATTCAAGAGCTGAACCCTTGTCAGGTCAGCTGTTTCTGGGGGCTAAACCAGCCCAGTCTTAATCCCTTTGGTCATCAATCCTCCCTCTCTGTCACTGGATTTCTTGAGTTCAGCTCAGTGCTTAGCTGTGGGAGTCTGCCTCTGCTTCCATCAGCCATTGAATGAATGAAGGTTCTGTTTCCCAGACTCTCTGGCCATGAGACTTGTAGGCTGGCAATCCCCAGATCTATGTCTAAAATCCATATATGTGAGAGTACATCATTTTCTCTATCCACTCTTCAGTTGAGGGGCATCTAGATTGCTTCTAGGTTCTGGCTATTACAAATAATGCTGCTATGAACATAGTGGAACAAATGTCATTGTTGTATGAATGTGAATCTTTTGGATATATGCCTAAGAGTGGAGCTGCTGGGTCTTGTGGTAGGTTTATTCCAATTTTCCTGAGCAATCTCCATACTGATTTCCAAAGTGGCTGTACAAGTTGGCACTCCCACATTGGAGGAGTATTTCCTGAACCTCTTAGAAGAGAAAGGGGTGGTACCCTTGAACGAATTGGTACAGGAGACAGCTTCCTGAACATAACACCAGTAGCACAGACAGTGAGGTCAACAATTAATAAATGGGACCTCCTGAAACTGAGAAGTTTCTGTAAGGCAAAGGACACTGTCAGCAAAACAAAAAGGCAGTCCACAGAATGGGAAAAGATATTCACTAGCCCCACATTTGACAGAGGGCTGATCTCCAAAATTTACAAAGAACTCAAGAAGCAAGTCTCCAAAACACCAAAGGATCCAATTAAAAAGTGGGCTACAGAACTAAATAGAATTCTCAATAGAGGAGTCTAAAATGGCTGAGAGTCACTTGAGAAAGTGGTCAACATTCTTAGCCATCCGGGAAATGCAAATCAAAACAACTCTGAGATACTATCTTACTCCTGTCAGAATGGCTAAAATCAAAAACACCAATGAAAATTTATGCTGGAGAGGTTGTGGTGAAAGGGGAACATTCCTCCACTGCTGGTGGGAGTGCCAACTTGTATAACCACTTTGGAAATCAGTAAAAAAGATTTTATTAATTGATTTTTACATTCCAATCCAGGTTTCCCAACCATACATATGCATGTATGCACACACTGCCTGTATGTTTTGTACATGTACACCTCAAATACTCCCTGCTCTCACCACCTAACTTTGTACTCCATTGTGTTTACTCTCTATTGATTTTGCTTAAGACCCACTAGGTTAACTGGGAACTTTTGTGAGACTGAGGATTTGGATCTGGGTGTTGGAACTTGGGCTCAGCAGAAGACCACACCTAAAGGCAATGTATCTCCTAAAATGCATCCATAGAGAGAATTTGAGAGGTAAAGGTGGGGCTCTGTGAGTCATTCCCTTTCCTAGACTGATTTACTGATTGTGGTCTAGTGTGAGGTCAATGCTAGTAAGGACAGCTGTGGTTGGTTACTGATTACAACAGCTGTATGGAGTCTAGAGAGTGGCATGTCTTAGCCCTTCCTTCTCTTTCCAATCTTACTTCCTTTCTTCCTCATCTTCCTCAGTGTTCCCAGAGCCTCAGATTGAAGTGTAACTGATGTTTAGGCCAGGAAACATATACCCATAGAGATATTTTGTTTGTATTCAAACAAATGAAGTTTGCATAAATGTTAGTTGTAGCTGTTTTATTTTTAACAAAAAGTGCAAGTGTAGAGATATTTTGGTTGTAATCTGAACAATAAGTTTGACTAACAGTCAGAGTGCAGAGCTAAGTCACTAATCAGGCACATTCTGAGTTAAGACCAAAGTCACTGGTTAGTCACACATCTAAGCTACTAGTTAGTCACAGAGGCAAGTCAGTGGTGGCCACACCTTTAATCTCAGCACTGTGAAATAGAGGCAGATGGATCTCTGTTCAAGGCCTCCCTGGCCTACACAAGAATGACTCAGTCTAAAAGAGAAAGGGAGCTCACACCTTTGATCCCAACAGTTAAGATCACAAGCCTTTAATCCCAGGACTAGGGAGGTAGGAACAGGAGTGATGACTGGTTGGAGAGAGGAATATAAGGCAGCAGGAGACAAAAGCAGTGCATGTGAGGTTTGGTGGAGATCATTGTAGTCTGAGGATTCCTTGAGACAGGATTGTCCATTTTCACTGAGATAGAGGTAAGAGCTAGGGCCTGGCCTCTTTTTTTCTGATCCTCAGGCAAGCTTTAATTTGTTAGATTACAACAAAATATCACTACACATACCTTACTTAATTTCTGCATGTGGTTTTGGCATTTTCCTAGGGGTGGGTGGGGACAGTTGGGGGGTCTAAGCACTTTAGAATCAGCCACAGAAGACAAACATGTTTTTGAGTTACTAAAATGATAAGACCACCATCTACTTGTGAGAGCAGTACAGTGCAGAATGAACTCAGATGTAGGTTATTAGCATGGGCTGACCACTGACTTATGGAGACACATATGTGGGGTGGGGGGGCAGTTCGAGGCATGATTTCTCTTGGTTTAGGAGGCTGTCCTGGAACTAGCTCTTATAGACCAGTGGGGTTGTGAATATCTTTTCCCATTCTGTGGGCTACTCTTTTGTCTTGTTGACTGTGTTATTTGCCTTACAGAAGCTTCTCAGTTTCAGGAGGTCCCATTTATGAATTGACAATCTCAGCATCTGTGATACTGGTGTTATGTTCAGAAAGTGGTCCCCTGTACCTATTCAATCAAGGGTACCTCCCACTTTCTCTTCTAAGAGATTCAGAGGCTGGATTTATGTTGAGGTCTTGATCCATTCATGCATGGTGATAGATAAGGATCTGTCTGCAATCTTCTACATGTCGGCTTCCAGTAATGTCAACACCATTTGATGAAGATGCTTTCTTTTTCCATTGTATAGTTTTAGCTTCATTGTTGAAAGTTGGGTGTTTATAGTTGTGTGGATTAATATCAGAGTTTTCAAATGGATTCCATTGGTATATCTGTTTTGTGCAAATACCAAACTGTTGTTATTTCTATAACTTTGTAGTAGAGCTTGAAATCAGGGATGGTGACGCTTCCAGAGCATCCTTGATTTTATAGGGTTGTTTGGCTATACTGGATTTTTTGTTTTCCATATGAAGTTGACTATTATTCTTTCAATATTGTGAAGAATTACACTCAGATTTTCATGGGTAATGCATATATAGATTGCTTTTGGTAAGATTTCGATTTTACTATGTTAATCCTACCTATCAAACAGTATGGGGGACATTTCCATTTTCTGGTATCTTCTTAAATTTCTTTTTTTAAAGAGTCACAGTTCTTGTCATACAGGTCTTTCACTTGTTTGATTAGGATTACTCCAAGATATTTTATGTTGTTTGTGGCTATTGTGATGTGAGATGTTTCTCTGATTTCTTTCTCAACCCCTTTATCCTCTATATATAAGAGAGCTACCAATTTTATTGAGTTAATCTTGTATCCTGCCTCTTTGCTGAAGGTGTTTACCAGCTGTAATAGTTTTCTGATAGCATTATGTGAGTCACTTAGGTAAAGTATCATGTCTTCTGCAAATAGTGAAAGTTTGACTTATTCCTTTCCAATTTATATTTGATCTCCTTTTCTAGTCTTATTGCTTTAGGTAGATCTTTAAGTACAATAATGAAGAGCTACAAAGAAAGCGGACAACCTTGTGTTGTTTCCAGTTTTAGAAGAATTGCATTGAGTTTCTCTACATTTAGTTTCATGTTGGAGGTTCATTTGCTGTATGTTGCTTTCACAGTTTGCCAGAAATTGACTTTAATATTACCATGAGCGAGGGAAAGACAGGTGGATCCCAGTGAGTTGTGGGCTAGGCTGATCTCCATAGTGAGTTCTATGACAGCCAGGGCTTCATGGTGAGATTTTGTCTCAGGCAAAAAAGGAGAAAGAAATGTGTCTTCTTGTGTCAAGTCCTTAATTTTGCACCTTAGAACCTGGAAAAACACAGTATGATGTTTTATGGTATCAGATCACATTATTTTCAGTTTGAAATGGCATTAAAAAAGATGGTATTGACACTAGCCCTTAATTCTAGGATTTGGGAAGTAGTGGCAGGTAGATCTTGGAGTTCTTGCCAGCCTGGTATACAGTGGGAGTTTAAGGATAGCTGTGATTAAACAGAGAAACCATGTCTCCAGGGGAGGGGAATAAGAAAAAGGAAAAGGTATTATCATGCAGATTAAAATTAGAAAGCATCTTTTGAATAATTACCATAACTCATCTACATTGGAAAAATCTCTACAAGAGTCTTGTTTTCTTGGTTCAAAATAAACACTCTGTTCATGAACACATGAACAAATCATTCATTTTGGTTCTTGTGTTTGCTGTGTTTGAGAACTGAACTTGTTGTGTTGCTCTGTCTTGCCCAGGACTCACCATGTAGAACAGGCTGTACTGGACCTCAAGAGTTCCATCTCCCTCAGTCTCCCAAGGACTAAGATTAAAGGTGGGCATCTAAACAACTGTTGAAGCTTGGGAGTTGGCAATTAGTAAGCCATAGAGACCAGGGAGTGGAGGCCCACACCCTTAATCCCAGGCCAAGGGATGAGAAAAGAAGCAGACAGCAGTTCAATGTCACCACAGACTACCAGAGATTTAATCAGTCTCAAGGGGAAATGGATATCACACCTTTAATACCTGTACTTGTAGGTCACACACCTTTAATCCCAGCACTAGGGAGGTGGAGACAGGAGTTAATTTGTCTGGGTGGTGAGAGGTATATAAGGCAGGAGCATGCACAGCTCAGCCCATTCAGTCTGAGGACTCTAGAAACTGGATCTCACCCTTTAGTCCTGATGATTCAGTAGAGGTAAGAAGTCTCACTAGGGGTTGTCTGTTTTACTTCTCTGATTTTTTTCAACTTTTGCAGCGATATCTGATTCTGGGTTTATTAAGACTAATTAGATTTTTGGCTATAAAACATGTTGTGTTCTATTTTGTGGTATGTTGAGGCCCAGTGGTGTAACTGTTGACTTCCCACAGGAGGAGAGTCAATACCTACAGCCTGTTTAAAGGGCTTTTTACTGAAAATGGATGCTGCCCAATTGCAGTCAGCTTTCTTTTGGTAAAAATAGTTTCTTTGCAGTCTCCCCTGCTCCTCCTCAGGGAAGAGGGTTTAAATTCTGGTCCATCTCAAGTCCTCTGGCTGTGACTGTAGCACATGTCTTCTTCAGCAGTAGGGACTCACCTGTGGGAGGCAAATGTGGACAACCCCAGTAGCCTGTACTGTTTATGCATTCTCAAGGACATCTGTGACCAACAACTTCAAAGCAGGCTGCTGTAGGTGGTTTGACAGAAAATCTGTGACTGTTTTGAGGAAAATCATAAACTGAGATGGGAAATTTTCATTTATACTCTAACTGAACATGCATACAGAGACATATGTGTATTGTAGGCATTTTTGGTGGTTGATAACCAGTAAGATTCCTTATGACTTTTTCCAGACATCAATACTGCTATTTCACTTACCTGTGTTTATGTCTCTCCCTACTCCATACTTTTCACACACACACACACACACACACACACACACACTTTATTCTAGTTCCCCCTTTTTAGATCATTGTTCACTGTTTTTATTATGTCTATTACTCTATCTTTCCACACAGTGGTCTCATTTTAGTTCGCCGGTTCCTGAAGTTACTCCAGGTTATGTACTTACATCTAAAGATTGGGAGCTAAATACTTCCTATAAGAGAGAAGATACAATCTCTGTCTTTCTGAGTACGGGTTTCTCCACAAATACTGATCTTTTCTTGGTCCATCCATTTAGCTGAAAGATCGTGATTTCAATTTCTTTAGAGCTGAATAGTATTCCATAGTGTATGTGTACCACATTTTCACTATCCATTTGTCCAGTTCAGGGACACTTAGGATGTTTCTATTTTTGCAGTTTTGTGAGTAAGGAAGCAATAAATAAGGCTTAATAAATATCTGGGAAGAAGGATGCTACAGTCCTTTGAGAATATGCCAAGGAATTAAAGTGCTGGGTTGACTTGCCAAATTTATTTAAGTTGAGAATTTATTTATTTGGAATTTATTATTTCCCATATTCTCATGGGTAAATCCTCTGATTCTCTTGTTTAAATTTTGCCTCTAATTATTGTCTGCAAAGCTGCTTTAGTGAAATGAATTATCTTAACTTGAGAGTTTCTTGAAATGCACGTTAAGTCTCTATCAATTTTAAGATTGATTTTTTTTCTGAATGTAATCATAGTTGAGACTGATTTTCCCTTCAACCTTTAAATGTCATTCAAAGTCCTCTGGATTTAGGATCATTGTCTGGATACATAGTATTTTGGTTGCTTGGGATTTTTCATTTGAACTGACATTTTCTCTAACAGCTCTCAGTATTAATTTTTTTCTTTTTTCTTTTCTACCTTATATGACAGGAGAGCAAGCCATCTATCTGCTCATTGTTCCTGAAAGAGATAACTCAAAGAAGAAAAACAGAAAGAAATGAGTGAATCTCCAGTAAGCATGTCCCAGGTCAGTGGACATGTCCACTTTTCTATAAATATTATATGTTCAGATAATTTCAAGTCATTAATTTTTTGTTGATGATAATATTTTAAATTTTAGTATGAGTATGAAATTTGTTTCAAATAAACAAACATAAGCAAACAACATAAAAATCACACTGCAATTAACCAGACCCAAACTTTGTACAAAAAAATGTACTTTTATTTAGCAAGAATATTCATTGGGAGCAGAACCTCTGGAGTCTTACAAAAGGAGTTTTACAAATTGGTTATTGAACATATATTTATCAAGTTATCCAACAGAAAATAAAAATAACTGTGATAGAATTAGAGGTAGAAGAGCACACATATATATATACGTATATATATATCTGATTTTATAAGTGGTGTTCATTACCTTTATTAGTCCTAGCTCAACCTTAATATGCAGTCTTTGTTTGCTTTCCTCAGTATTCTGGTGTGCTCTCATGCATATTGTTTCTCATATACATATATTATTGACAAGTTTCTGTGTATGAGGAAAATGTGATTTCTTCTTTCTGACAATGTATGACTTCACTTAATAGTACACATTCTAAGACCATTTTACAGAAAATTTTGTTGACATTTTCTCTTCAACTGCATGATATTGCAGTTTATATGTATAGCATGTTAGTAGAATTATGTTGATCTTAATACTTTCCTATGGTAAATGCAGTAGCAGTGAATAAGGTATGCAAATATTGTAAGTATTGGGATGTGGAGGTTTCTGGTTATATTCTCAGGAGTGACATTGATGGGTCATATATTGTCTCTTCAATTTTGTGAACAATTTCAAAGCTGATTCCCAGAATGACTGTATTAATTTACACTCCTGTACATATACCAACAGTGTATGAGTGTTCCTTTCTCTCCTAATCTTCTCTAATATTTGTTTTCTGGTTAGATGATGACAGCCATATTCCAAATCATCTTTGGTTTCTGTTTCCATGATGGTATTTATGGATCGGGAACACCTTTGCAATATTTAATGGTCCTTTGTGTATTTGTCTTTCAAGAGTGTCTATTCAATTATTTGCCCTTTTCTTGTTTGGCAGTTTTAGTTCTTTCTAATTTAATTTCTGAAATTCTTTTTAAATTCTATGTATGAGCTTCTATCTGAAGTTCTGCTGGTACAGATTTTCTCCTTTCAGCTGGGTATGTGGATACTGCTAATTGTTTCCATATAGAAACATTGTATATTCATATAGTCCTCTGTGTTCTGTTCCTGTGCTGTTGGTCTTCTCTCTAATCAATAATACCTTGCCCATACCAACATCCTGGTGGGTATTCTCTGTGTTTTCTAGATTTGTATGTGTTTCTGGCTTTAAATAAAGTTTTTCATTTCTTTGACCAAATTTGTACAAATGAAAGAATCTAATTGAATTACCAGAATCATTTGTAGAAAAGAACACATTTTTGTACTGTACTTTTTGCATCCTTTGAGAAATATTAAATATGCTTAGCCTTCTGCTTTTCTTTCTTGTTCCTCTACCATATTCTTCTCATCTACCTTTTATGACAATACCAGGCAGTATTTATAACAACAACTATACAATGTAATTCAATTAACCTCACTATTACCACTTTTCTCCATTTAGTACTTCCCAGACTATTTTTCCCTAGCAGGTAAATATGCCACCTGAACTTATGACCACTAACTTTCAAGATATTTACATTTTAACACATAACCATAAAATACATGTATGTGATGCTTGTTTGCTGTAGAAGATGGAATACAACTTTATGTTTTAGTAAGTGACAGCTCCTGTGTCATGTAGTCTCTATTTGTGAGCACTGTCCCATTTTCTTGAATAATGGTTATAAAGACCACATATTGAAACACATGGGACAGAGGTCACAACATCCTAGCAATAGATGCAATTAAGAGACAAAGCTTGGTTTTCAATGATAAGTAATTCTTGGTTCCCATTACTAAAAATTAAGCACACTGAACAGTGTGGAACACAGCTTGTACATGTGGCTTAATCCTACCATGAAAATGTATTCTTGAATGTAGATTCAAATTGTAGTTGTGTTACTTGGAATTTCAATTGCTGTGAAGAGACACTAAGATGGTGGCACCATTTCTAAAGGACAGCATTTAATTGAGCTCACATTTTCAGAGATTCAATTCATTATCATCATGGATGTATACAGAAAGATAAGTTGGAGAAGTACCTGAGAGTCCTGAATTTGCAGTCAGTAGGAAGTCAGTCGAATGACACATTGAGTGAACCTTGGGAAAGGAGATCTCCATCTCTCCCCTACAGTGACACACTTCCTAACTCAAGGCCATACTGAAAACAACAAAAGCCATGCCTCCTAATAGTGCCACTTACAATGTAGGGCAATTACATCCAAACTACCAAAGTAGTCTAATTGAATTTCTCCTTGGTGTTCAATATCACGGTTGTAATGGGTAGTCTTCCCACCAGCAGCCTGGGTCCCGAGCTGTCTCAGCCCCCAAATAACACAGGAAACACTATATTTCCACATGGTCTTCTCTTACAGGAGAAAAGGGTATAGACCTCTTATTTCTCCTGCATCCTACATCGTGACTGACTGTGCCTCTCTTTTCAGAATCCTCCTTGACTCCTAGCCCCTCTTATCTTTTTCCCTATTGGCCAACAGTGCTTTATTTAATCAACCAATGAGACAATGTATACACAAGGACTTCCCCATCACACAGTAGTGATGATATATCCATGTATTTGTTCACACCTGCCATCTAGTTGTCTCAGGATATTTGCTCCTCGCACTACACACATATTTAGGATGCTCAGTTGTAACTACCCAAGCTACAGAGAGCAGTGTTTTGGTTTTTTGTTTGTTTATTTGTTTTGTTTTGTTTTGAAAGCAATCCTTCTGTGCATCCCTGGCTCTCCTAGAAGTAGCATGTAAGCCAGTCTGGTCTCAGACTCACAGAGATCCACAAGTCTCTGTGCCCAAGTGCTGGGATTAATGGCATATACCACCACATTATGCCAGAGATTAGTATTTCTATTAGTCTTTTTCTTTTTGCCCCCAATAGAATCCCACTATGCAGGTTTTCATGGTTGGGAATCATTATACAGCATTATGTGGAATGCACCAGGAATAATATCTTGATGGTATTGACTGATAGATGCACAGAAGCCATCAAGTTTGATGCATAAAGAACACTCCTCACAATTGCTTTGTTCTAGTCAGTTGCCTGTGAAGGTCATGGCTCTCCTCCCTTACCCTGAAGATACAGTGTTTTAAAGTGGAGACTTGGGAATGGGCTCTGACCTACAGGTTTGCATTTATACCTTCCTCATGGCTCAGACAGAATATGTTGTCACCATGCACTTCTAGAGAAATAAAGGAAAACTCATAAACACTAATAACATACAATCTTTTAGATAATATGCATAAGTACTAAAAAGGAACATCATTACAACTACAAAATTCAGATACAAAAAAAGCCCAAATATTTTCCTGAGCTGTTCTTCTGAGCTCTATATCATTTCAAAAGCACTGACAAGGTGATGATATTTCTCACAGAATTTACTATATTCTTTTGCTTATATTAAATATATGTCACTTCTGAATAAATCGACATTTATAATTGTGTGTACTTGCTTAGTACAACTTAAACATCATAGGATATATTTTTGGAGATTGTAATTTGATTTATCTTGTGGGACCACCAGGTCTGCAATAATGACAATGAGATTTATTGTTGTTGATGAATTGGCCTTTAGTTTAGGCTTCTTCCAAGCTACCTCTTATAACTTAAATTTACCTGTTTCTGTTAATCTATGTTCTGTCATGTGGCTTTTTACCTGTCCTCCTTTCTTAAAACTTGTTATTGATTTTGCTGGCATCTACTTCCGCACCAGATTCTTCCTGAGTTCTCTCTATCCATGAAACTCTGGCTTCGCTAGTGGTCATTTGGCTCTTTATTAAGCCAATCAGGTGCATTAAGCAGGTGAGGCAAAACACACACACATGGTCATGCATGCAATATAAACAAATATCCTGTAACAGGACTTTCCTCAATTTTTAGAACTCTACAGAAATGAAAAATTCTTCCAAATATTTGAAATTGTTATTCAGCATAAGTTGCCATATTCTCATTTTGTTAGGTAAATTTTAGATTGTGTCAAATGTGGTTGATGTGGCTTTTTCTATCTGCTTATTAGTGACTCAAAAATAAGCTCATAGGTTACCTGTTTTTATATGTTAATGTTTAAAGCAACAGTATGCAATGTTATCACACACAGAGTTACTGTGGAAAAAAGAGAAAATTATTTGCTTGTGAACTCAACCATGAATTATACCCTCCATATCTATCACTTTGCTGTATAATGGAATGGCAAGGGACATACGGTTCAAACACAGAGTTGAGCATGTTATAATAGAATCATGTAAAATCAAAGAATTCACAGAGTTGACAGAAGAGCAGTATATTGCCATGATCTACAGGAACAGCAATTAAAGCACTTTTCCTCATCATAAGTGTTCCTTCTGAGTCATGTACACTCTGATCCTGTAGGACATAATCACAGCATCCAAAACAGATACATAACAATGTTCAGACCTTGAATGTGTGTAGTTTTGTTTATATTGCTTGTGACCCTGTTGTGTCATACTGTTTTTACAAACCTAGAACATCCATTATACATGGTGACTATATTAAAATCATCAGTTTGATTAAATGTCTTCATCATCTACATCCTTAATTCTCTTCAAGTCTAATAATATACACAAAAGCACTCTGCCTATTAACACATGGTCAAACAATTCTCTTGTTTCAGGGTCTTTTGACATTCAAGGATGTGTCTGTGGACTTCTCCCAAGAGGAGTGGCAATGCCTTGACCCTGCTCAGAGGGCTTTGTACATTGATGTGATGTTGGAGAATTACAACAACTTGGTCTCTGTGGGTAAGAATATTTTGCTTGTAGAATTCCTAACTAATAATCCCTTGTATGTATTGGCACTATTGGTTGTAAATTCTATGTTAAGTTGCCTTAGAAGCAGCAGGAATCCATGGAAATTTTGGAAGAAGAAAAGAACCTTTTCACAATATTTCATTTTTGTTTCCATTTTCCATGTAAAAAGTGTCAACCATGCCTCATCTTGATTCCATAATGCATTCATAACACTACTATCATATACTATTTACACCCATATGTTAAAGTTCTGTGTCTATAGTTGTACCTGACATGGTAAAATACTGAGGAAAAATCTCAAGATATACAACCTTTACATTCCCTAAATTTGTTAAAGATTCTGACAAGAAATAGCAACAGGAAGACATCCCTATATTCCTCTGCTTTGTGTTCTCTTCATTTGCTGATGAGAGTACTTTGTTAGATGTCTGTATTCTTTCTCAAAATTGCACATGGGTCAGGGTCTACTTGATGAAAGATGTGGATTAGTGTATGCATGGTAGGCCTGGTAACCTTTTGGAAGCAAATGAGATTCTCCTGGGATATGGATAGGAGAGAAATCAGAGTGGGCTTGGGAATGATGGCTTCTGATAAAAGAGAAAGCAAGAGGTGAGAATGGTTTTTGCCATATTCAATTCTACTTGAAAGCATTCCTGATCATTTAATTTAGTGTAGCTTCTTGGTACAAGGATGCATCCTGTCAGTGTAACTACTGCAACAAGAGCCTATTATGATGAGAATACTAGTACAACATGCAATTTGATTTAAAGTTCTTGACATCAGATTAGAATAATTTCACAAACTATAAGCCTAATGTGGATGCTTGAAAAAGGATTATTTTTAGTAGCCTTCCTTGATGTCTGTCTTTACGTTAATCCTTAATTTTCTTTTTTTCAGTTTTTTAGATTTTTATTTAAATTAGAAACAAGCTTGCTTCACATGTCAATCCCAGCTCCCTCTCCCTCCCATTTTCCCATGCCCCCACCATCCCCAGAGGCTGGAGGATCCTTCATTTTCTTACTAGTACAGGATAGACAGCTTTCCTTCTGAAAAATACTCCTAGGAGCTGGTGTACCCACTAGACTCAAATAACCCTGTGAAGAAAGATAAAGAAACATGATACCATGTGGATCTCAGTCAATGGAGAGTACAAATAACCCATCAATGCCTGTGACAGCCCGGTCTCAAAAGATCTGAGTCCCTGATATCTGGCAGAATACTGCCTTTCATTCTGCTACTTCTGAAGAATCTAATGTGGTTTTCTAGAGAGAAAATAAACCCTGTGATACTTTTAAGTAAGACTTAAATCTTTTAAGGAATTTGGTCTTATGAATACTACTCTTCATTGCCTCTTACTTAATAGTATAAGTGCTGTGGACCTGGGATTGGATTAACCTCCTCTTCATCAGTTTCAAAGGAATGATTTAAACATAAACACATGTTTTCTGCATTTAATGAATCAATGAGCACATCCCAAAGCTAAGTATTTCTCCCTCATTTTCCTGATCCATCCTGTGCCATTACACATTTTCATAAGGTTGAGATGTCTGTTATAATTCACTGACATTTAAGACTGTCAGTCTGATTTTGTGAGAACACATTCAATTAGTGTTTGAGAAACATCTCTAAGTGCTTTATGGTTGACATTTTTAATGAGATAACAAAGAGAGACAATAATTTATCAGATGTTTCATTTTTGTAACAATCCTTACTAATATGAGCTTACTAATTTTCCAGAGAACTATTTCATGTATGATCCTGTCCATCAACATGGGAAGACTGAAAAGGAGTCTTATCACTGTAATCAGTTTGGGAAAATTCTTCATGACCCCTCCACATGTGCACTTATTCGAATAAGTGAAATTACAGAAAACTCTAATGACTGTAGATGCAGTAGTCCTGGAGATGCCTCTCTTGACTTATCAAACACAGATATACATGAAAGCGTGCACACAGGAGAAAAACCCTGCAATTCTAAAGACTCTGAGAAACCCTTAGACTTGAGTTCAAGCATTACTCAAGATCAGAGACTCTACACTAAAAAGAAAGAACACAGAGAGAGAGAAGATGATGAATGTTTTGACACTACATATACTCCTTTGCAACAACAAAACTACATTGGAGAGAAACGGTACCAGTGTGGGAAATGTAAGAAATGCTTCAGTACTGCCTCATACCTCACTGTACATCACAGAATTCATACAGGAGAAAAGCCTTACACGTGTAAGGACTGTGACAAATCCTTTATTATGAAGTCAAGCCTTACAAAACATGAGAGAATCCATACAGGAGACAAGCCTTACACATGTAAGGAATGTAACAAGTCCTTTAATGTGAGTTCAAATCTTACATTGCATAAGAGAATTCATACAGGAAAGAGGCCCTACAAATGTAAGGACTGTGGGAAATCCTTCACTACAAGCTCGAGTCTTACACTGCATCATCAAAATTCATACAGGAGAAAAGCCTTACACATGTAAGGACTGTGACAAATCCTTTATTATGATGTCAAAACTTAAACAGCACCAAAGAATTCATACAGGAGAAAAGCCTTACAAATGCAAAGAATGTGACAAATCCTTTACTCTGAAGTCAACTCTTACAGAGCATCAAAGAATTCATACAGGAGAGAAACCGTACACATGTAATTACTGTGACAAATCCTTTACTGTGAAGTCAACTCTTACAGTGCATCAGAGAATTCATACAGGAGAGAAGCCTTACAAATGCCAGGAATGTGACAAATCTTTTACTACATGCACATATCTTGGTGAACATCAGAAAATGCATACTGAAAAGAAATCTTATAAATGTGGAGAATGTGGCAAATCTTTTACTACAAGCACATATCTTAGAAAACATAAGAAAATTCATTCTAGAGAGAAGCCTTACAGATGTGGATAATGTGACATGTCTTTTGTCCAGAGTTCAAATCTTAGAAAACATCAGAGAGTCCATACTGGAGAGAAACTCTACAAATGTACACCACGTGAGACATCCTTTTCCTTCAAGAAAAATCTTCGTACACATCAGATTGTCTGTACTGAAATGGAAAGTGTAAAAAAATCTGGAATGTGACAAATCCTTTGTCTACATAAAATATTTTAGTGCACCCTCAGAGAGCTCACACTGGGGAGACGTATTATGGACAAAAGGAATGTAAGAAGATATTGGGTAACTGCTCATATCTTAGAGCACACCAGAAAATTCATATCACAGAGAGAAACTTCACAAAAGTTAAGATTGTAGCATGTATTATATCCACCTTTCTAATCTTAGAAGCCACCAGAGAGTTCACACTGGACAGGCAAACACCATTGTAAATAATGTGACATAGCATTTATATAGTGTTCTTGACTTAAAATCCCAGATATATATAATGGAAACAAAGATAAGGAACTTCTGAAAGCCTTTATATAAGTTTTAAAACTTATAAAATTACACAGAGTTCATATTGAAATAAAATTCTGACAAAATAACTGTGTGAATTATTTTAAATGTGTGTGGTTGCCTTGGCTACAAGAATTTCTGGCAGTATGTATTTGTTTGATGACTGTGGAGGCCAGAAGAGGGCATCATATTCCCTGAAGCTGTACTTAAACACAGTTGTGAAATATGTATCTTGATCAACATCCAAAAATTGAGAATAATGTCATGCAAGGTGATACATACCTTCAATCCCAGGAGTTGGTAGGCAGAGGCAAGAAGATCTCTGTGAGTCTGAGGTCACCATGGTCTATATATTCAGTTCTAGGGCTTTCAGGACTTCATACTCAGTCTTAACAATAATAATAATAAATAATAATAATGACAAAATGTAGTAACATAAAAATGTAGGAAAGACCTCTAATTTGCTGTACATAACACAACTCATATTTCCAGGAACTACATAAATTTTTATCATACATTGTAGGAGGAAGTCTGTATGCCGCCATTAAACATGTGACTTACTAGAGGCGCATACAGATGAGGTAATAAAAGGGCGGTTTACCACACCGCTAACCACACCCACTTTAGGCATGACTAAAGACGTATATGGCCGGACGTAAAGACGTATACTTACGTAGGCGGTAAACTACGTCACTTTTGGGCATGGCTAGGGGGCGTTACAGGGGAAGGCATAAAAGACAGCACACAGGAAGTCTCGGTCTCTTTTCCCGGAGTTCGGCTTCCGGTTCGGCACCGACTCCTTTGGAGCCACAATACATAATACCTATGCATCATTATTCATTAGAAGTTACACCTATCAAACATATTCAATTAGACAAATCCTTTCTGTAGTGTTCAAATTGCTCACAAAAGCAAATCTCACCCTAAATTAAATGCAAACAAGTGATCTCACCATTTTCTCACTTCAAAATCTTCATAGTAGAATAAAACTTTAAAACAGAAAGAGGGTGAGAAAATGTAAAGAGAGAAGCTGTCTTTGTTATTTCAGACATTTCTGATGAGAATTGTGAAAGTCATGGATCCAGCTCAGCATCTTGACCAAGATCCAGCAACTGAGCTATATGATGCCCTCAACCTGAATTGATGCTTTGACCTCCATATCTTGCATGATTGGGGTGGTTCATATCTGTACAACATGGACATATTGGAATTATGGAAATTCTTATGAATCATTCATGACTTCTCCTAGGAGTACTGGTAAGCTTCCCCAGGAATATCATGTGCATAGAACCTCTCTGATTTTAGGGAGATATACTCATCTAATTTAAAGATCTTCCTTATGCCTTTTAGGATGCGATGCACATAAAGACAGACGTCTCTTGTTAAGGCTCTGAGATAGTCTTGAAACATCCATGCCTGTACTTACTCAAAAATAAGTTAATCAGAACAAAGTCCAAGTCTTCCTTCAGTATGTTCAGGTGATTATGTGGTATACCCAGTAACAAAATTAGAATGGCTAGAGCTACCTCTGCCTTACACAGTAATTCATATCAATGGGAAAAGAATACTGTGAAAACTGATCAAAGAAAGAGGTGTCAGGACCTCCATTCCTAGAAAAGTTAGCTTGTGCAGGGCTACTGTGGTATCTTATGACGATGGAATAAAAGTACTAGGATTACATATATGCATTAAATTAGTAAAGATATAGAACTTGAATATTGTATTATGTCAGAAAAGGAACATTAACCTGCAGCAGGTTTGGGCTGAGGATCTTTCTTGAATACAGTGACCATTAAGAGTTATTAAAACATTGCTAGGTAAATGGCAACTTGCCAGGGCTGGCTTAAGACATTTTTTCTATCTAGATTTCTTCAAACATCAAGAACTGCCCACCTGTGAATGGGCTTCAATTGCCTCTAGATTCTTAGAAGTTGGGTTATGGAGCTGGTAATTAAAAATGATTGTAATAGATAACTGCTTTTTCAGTTTATCAATGATGACTAAAGATATAAAAAGGTGTTAAACAACACAACCCTGGAAACAAAAATGACATGATAAATGTTTTAGAACAGCATGAATCTATCTCTGTTTAGTAAATTCTATATACACAAAGGATCAGCGAAGTCTAACTCAGCCCTCCTTTACCTATGCCTTGCCTTTGCAACCAAATGGGCTGCCCACCACACAATCAGCAGCAGACATAACAGGAATGCGTCACAAATGTCTCAGCAATCCCCAATGGCTTTGGCTCAGTGATGCACAGTGAAAACCTTTTTCAAAATAAAACAATAAAAAACAAACAAAAATAAAACTACTTGACATATGCAAAAAAAGAAGATTCCTCTTGTGGTTTGTCCTTGTGGTGTGAGTGTGCAGCTTTTGATTATATTACTAAGAGTGGAAATGCTATGTCTTGAGGTTGATCAATTCCCATTTCCTGAGAAACCAACATCCTGATTTCCACAGTAACTGTATGAGTTTGCATTACCATCAACAATGGAGCTGATGGGGCAGAAGCAGAGATTCCCAGCTAAGCATTGATCTGAGCTCCTGGACTCCAGTTGTAGAGAGGGAGGAGTGATGAACAACAGGGTTCAAGACTGTGTTGGGGAAACCCACAGAATCAGAGGACCTAAGCAAGTGGGGGCTTAGGGACTCAAGGCTGACACCTGGGTAATCTGCAAAACACTGAACTAGGCCCCCTGATTGTGGGTATGAGCTGGGGCGCTTGAGGAGTCTAGGGTCACTGGCAGTGGTACTAGTATTTATCCCTAGTATATGAATAGGCTTTTGGGAGCACATTCCCTATGGAGGAATACCTTGCTCAGCCAAGACACAGTGAAGAGGGCTTTGGTACTGTGCCATATATTGGGACAGATTGATGATCCCCCATGGAAGGCCTCATTCTCTCTGAGGAGTGAATGAGGGTAGGATTGGGAGATGGTGGGGCAATTGGAAGGACTGGAGAGATAGAGATGAAAGATTGATATGTAAATGAGATTTCTTTAATTTATGAAAAAAATGGGCTGAGCGTTGGTGGCCCATGCTTTTAATCCCAGCACTTGGGAGGCAGACGCAGGTGGATCTCTGTGAATTCAAGACCAGCCTGGCCCACATAGTGAGTTACAGGACAGTTTCCAAAACAATACAGAGAAACTCTGTCTCGAAAAAACAAAAAATAAATAAAAATAAAAAGAAATGAAATCTCCATTGACTCTTGGCTCAGTGGTGCATAATTTCCAAATTCTGGAGGCAGAAACAAGTGGATCACTGAGAGTTCACCAGGTTTCAAAGTTAAAACTCCAAGGCAAATAGAGATACACAGAGAAACCCAATGTCATATAACAAAACAATGAAAAAAAGGAAGAAATATTAGAGGAAATTCAATGATTTCATTAAGAAGTAATGAAAAATGGGAAAATATTTACTACA
>NW_024433467.1:0-1063 GCF_017639785.1 Mesocricetus auratus | reverse complement strand
ATTAACATTAAGATAAACATATACTCTTGGCATAATATTTATTGATAAATACCCTATGATTAAAACACACACTATGATTAATATTTAGAGATAAACACACACTCTGTGATTAATATTTACATAAACTCATACACTTTGATTAATATTTAGAGATAAACACACTCTATGAACAATATTTAGATAAACACACACTCTATTTAATATTTTGAGATAAACACTCTATGATTAATATTTAGAGATAAACACCCACTCTGTGCTTATTTTCATTGATAAACACTCTAAGATTAATTTTTAGTGATAAACACACACACTATAATTAATATGTAGATAAGCACACAGCTATGAATAATATTTAGAGATAAACACACAATTTATGTGTCCCGCGCTACCGTCTCGCCAGCAAGAACGACGCAGAACACTCGGATCCTTCTGCAGTAAAGCTTTAATGCATCTTGAGAGATAGATGATCAGCTTCTTAGAGGGAGACCCCAAGCTAAGAAACCCAGCCCCTTATATAAGCCTAGGAGCTCCGAGTGAGATGTGTAGAGCCGGGATTGGTGGTTTGCACATCACCCCAGATGACGTCACGGGAGAGGCACAGTTTAAACGGTTAACTCCAACTGACAGCGACAGTTAACTCTAACTGACAGCGACAGTTAACTCCAACTGACAGCGACAGTTAACTCCAACTGACAGTGGATGTCAGCGCCATCTTCTAACGGCAATAGCGATAGCGAGGGCGGCTCCTCACATCTCCCCCTATTCATTTATTTTTGAAGCAATAGGACACCCACAACTTTGGAGTGGAGATAGAGGTCAAATCCCCATGTGCAAATTCGGAACATGTACAAAGCTCCTCTCCAGGGTCTTATCCCCAGAGGAAGTCCTGACCAGTCCGATGTCTTTTTTCTGGGGGAAGGAGATCATGACATAGAACCTTCATGCAAGATGACTTATCTCCCAGGAGAAAGTCGTTATACCGCAGACCTCTCCTGTGCAGTGCTTAGCCTTGCAACTCCTTGGGCTGCTGAAGCCTACCCACTCTATCCCGTGCAATGAGACT
>NW_024433466.1:0-43432 GCF_017639785.1 Mesocricetus auratus | reverse complement strand
CTCTAAGGAAATAGAAGCAGTCATCAAAAGTCTCCCAACTAAAAAAAAAGCCCAGGGACAAATGGACTCAGTACAGAATTTTACCAGAAATTCAAAGAACAGCCTATAGCAATTCTTCTCAAAGTATCCCATGCAATAGAAGCAGAAGGGTCTTTGCCAAACTCTTTCTACAAGGCTTCAATAACCTTGATACCCAAGCCACACAAAGACACAACTAAAAAAGAGAACTTCAGACCAATATCCCTCATGAACATTGAAGCAAAAATACTCAATAAAATGCTGGCAAATCAGATCCAAGAACACATCAGAAAACTCATCTACCATGATCAAGTAGGTTTCATCCCAGGCATGCAGGGTTGGTTCAACATACAAAAATCCATCAATGTAATCCACCATATAAACAAGCTGAGAAACAAAAGTCATATGATCATCTCACTAGATGCTGAAAAAGCTTTGACAAAATCTAACACCCCTTCATGACAAAGGTCTTGGAGAGATCTGGGATAACAGGAACTTACCTCAACATAATAAAAGCTATACACAGCAAACCAACAGCCAACATCAAACTAAATGGACAGAAACTCAACGCAATTCCTCTAAAATCAGGAACAAGACAAGGCTGCCCCCTATTCCCATACCTCTTCAATATTGTACTTGAAGTTCTAGCTAGAGCAATATGACAACAAAAGAAGATCAAGGAAATACAAATTGGAAAGGAAGAGGTCAAACTTTCACTATTTGCAGATGATAGGACAGTTTACACAAGTGACCCAAAAAACTCCACCAGGGAACTCCTGCAGCTGATAAATACTTTCAGCAAAGTGGAAGGATACAAGATCACCTCAAGAAAATCAGTAGCCCTACTATACACAGACAATAAAAGGGCTGAGAAAGAAATCAGAGAAACATCGCCCTTTACAATAGCCACAAACAACATAAAACACCTTGGGGTAACGCTAACCAAACAAGTGAAAGACCTGTACAGCAAGAATTTTGAGTCTTTAAGGAAAGAAATCAAAGAAGACACTAAAAGGTGAAAAGATCTCCCATGCGCTTGGATAGGTAGGATCAGCATAGTAAAAATGACAGTCTTACAAAAGCAATATACATATTTAATGCAATCCCCAAAAATCCCAGCACAATTCTTCACAGAACTTGAAAGAACAATAAACAACTTTGTATGGAAAAACAAAAGACCCAAAACAACCTTATTCAATAAAGCAAAATTGGAGGCATCGCCATCCCTGACTTCAAGCTCTATAACAGAGCTATAGTCCTGAAAACAGCTTGGTATTGGCACTAAAATAGACAGGTAGACCAATGGAATCGAATTGAACACCCTGATATTAACCCATACATGTATTAACATCTGATTTTCAACAAAGAAGCTAAAAATATACAATGGAAAAAAGAAAGCACCTTCAACAAATGGTGCTGGCATGACTGGATGCTGTCATGTATAACAATCTGGATAAATTCATGTCTATTGACATGCACAAAATTTAAGTCCAAATGGATCAAAGACCTCAGCATAAATCCAGCCACACTGAACCTGTGAGAATAGAAAGTGGGAGGCACCCTTGAATGAATTGGTACAGGAGACAGCTTCCTGAACATAACTCCAGTAGCACAGACATTAAGGTTGACAATTAATAAATGGGAGCTCCTGAAACTGAGAAGCTTCTGCAAGGCAAAGGACACCGGCAGCAAGACAAAAAGGCAGCCCACATATTGGGAAACAATATTCACTAACCCCACATCGGACAGAGGGCTGATCTCCAAAATTTACAAAGAACTCCAAGAAGCAAGTCTCCAAAACACCAAAGGATCCAATCAAATAATGGGGTATAGAACTAAATAGAGAATTCTCAATAGAGCAGACTAAAATGGCTGAGAAACACTTGAGAAAATGCTCAACATCCCTAGCCATTGGGAAATGCAAAACAATTTTGAGATACCATCTTACTCCTTTCAAAATGGCTAAAATCGCCAGTCGGTGGTGGCGCACGCCTTTAATCCCAGCACTCGGGAGGCAGAGGCAGGCGGATCTCTGTGAGTTCGAGGCCAGGCTGGACCGAAAGCCTCCAAAACGATACAGAGAAACCCTGTCTCGTAAAAACCAAAAAAAAAAATGGCTAAAATCAAAAACTCTAAGACAGTTGATGCTGGAGAGGATGTGGAGAAAGGGGAACACTCCTACACTGCTGGTGGGAGTGCCAACTCAAACAGCAACTTTGGAAATCAGTATGGAGATTCCTCAGGAAAATGGGAATTAGCCTGCCACAAGACCCAGCAATTCCACTCTTATGTATATACACAAAATATGCACATTCATACAACAAAGATTTCTGTTCCACTACATTCATAGCAGCATTATTTGTAATAGCCAAAACCCAGAAGCAACCTAGATGCCCTTCAACTGAAGAGTGGATAGAGAAAATGTGGTACATTTACACAATGGAGTACTATTCAGCGGGGGAAAAAAACCAATGGAATCTTGAAATTTGCAGGCAAATGGAAGGCACTAGAAGAAACCATCCTGAGTGAGGTAACCCAGTCACAAAAAGGGAAACATGGTATGTACTCACTCATTTATGGATTTTAGACATGAATCAGAGGAGTGCCAGCATACAATCCCACTGCCAGAGTCTAGGAAACAGAACCTTCATAGAGCGACTGATGAAAGCATAGGCAGATACCCACAGACAAGCGCTGAACTGAACTCCTGGAATCCAATGTCAGAAAGAGAGAACTGATGGGCAAAGGAGTTAAGAGTGGGCTGGTTTAACCCACAGAAACAGCTGACCTGAACAAGGGGGAGCTCTTGGGCTCCAGATTGATGGCTGTATGGAAAGCATGGGACTGACCCAGAACCCTTGAATGTGGGTATCAGTGAGGCAGCCTAGGTAATCTGTGGGGCCTTGGGTAGTATTTACCCCTGGCATACAAACAGACTTTGAGTGCCCATGCCACAATATGGGAGGCTCTTTCAGCTGGGACTCTTGGGGGAGGGCCTAGGCCCTGCCCTGGATGAAATAACAGTTATTGGAGATCCACCATGGAGTGCCTCACCCTCCTTGGGGATCGGACTGAAGATTAGGTGGGGGACTGGGGAACCTGGTGTGGAAGGAGGGGGGGAGGAGGGCAGGGAGAGGGAGCTGGGGTTGACATGTAAAACAAGATTGTTTCTAACCTAAATAATTTTTTTAAAAAGGAAAAAAACTATTAAGGCATCACCATTCCTGATTTCAAATTATATTACAAAGCTGTAGTAGCAAAAAACAGCATGGTATTCACAAACACACAAAAATAAAATAAAATCATGTAGATCAATGGAATAAAATCAAATATCCCAGTTCATGCACCAACAACCACCTGATTTTTTTTGCAAAGATGCCTAAATACAAAAAGACATCATTTTTTATATAAACGATGCTTTGAGACACAGATATCTATGTAGAGGTATCTAAAAATAGAAGAATGAAACTTGATCCTTCTCTCTTATTTGTTCAAAAATCCATTCCAACTAAATCAAACATCTCAGTGTTAGGCCTGAACTCTGAACATTAGAGAAAATGGAGTGCACGTCAGCATATAGTTCAGGTGTGGATTTTTCTGAACAGGACCCTGGTGCCCAGCAAACAGGGCCAACAATCAGCAAGTAGAACGTCATGAAATTAAGAGGCTTCTGTACTACAAAGGAAACTTTTCATCAACTGCAGAGGCTGAGCACAGAATAGGAAAAATCACTGCCAGATACACATCCTACAGAGGGTTAATATAGAGAATATTAAAAAAAAAACTAAAAAAAACCACCCACGACACAAATAAAAACTGAGCTATGAAACTTGACAGAGTTCTCCAAGAAAAAGATAATAAATGGCTAAGAAATGTTTTTAAAATGTTAATCACTCTTAGCCATCAAGGAAATGTAAACTAAAATATAAGACTACTTTTGAGATTTCATCTTACCCTAGTCAGAATAGCTAAAATTAACAAATGACAGCATGTGCTGACAAGAACATGGGGAAAGGGAAAAACATCATACACTTTTGGTGATAGTGAAAATTGATATAGCCACTATGGAAATCAGCATGGCAGTTTCTCACAACACTACAGATATATCTAATGTATGATCCAGCTAACATACACCCAAGGGATTCTATATCCTACAACAGAAGTAAATGATCTTTTATGTTCATTGCTGTTTGGATGTGTATCAACTGATGAATGGCTAATGAAAATTTGGTATATATACACAATGAAATTTTATTTATGTAAAGTAACATGAGATGGTGAAATTTTCAGGTCAATTGGTACAACTGTGTCCTAGTTATGTTTCTATTGCTGTAAAGAGACACCAGGCATTAGAAGTTAATCATAAAAATCTAAAGATTTGATGATGAGATCCACATAAGACAATGTGCAGCATTTATCTTAAGTTTGTGTTACTTTACTCAGCATGTTTTCCAATTTCGGAAGAAAAAGGCCCCCAAAGAGAGGGCATTATTTGGAGGTGTGGCTTTACTGGAGTGGGTATGGCTTTAGAGGAAGTGTGTCACAAAGCTTCTCCTATTGCATCATGCATGGTTGAGGTAACGGTAATCCAGCGTAGGGAACAGGTTCACAGATCCATATGGCATTTTTCAAACATTATTAGTGTACATTGTTACCTCCCAAAGTTCAAGCCCATGGGAGGCCTGCCCCTTTCTGAATGGAGACAGAGGAGGAGGAGTAGATGAGGAAGTGGGTAGATGGGAGGTGGGGAGGAGAACCGGAGGATGAGGGGAAACTCAGGTGGTCAGTATGTAAAATAAATGAAAATGTTAATTAAATAAAAAATTTAAAAAGAATCACTGTTAGCTATAAAGACTATAAACCAAATTGTTTAGTCTTAAAAATAAACATAATTTTAAAATAAAGAAAAATATGTAAAAAGAAAAGTCATATAGATATCTATTATTTCCTAGGCTTCTTAAATTTATACATACATACATACATACATACAAAGACACAAATATATACAAATGTATCAACTGACTTTCACAGTAGATAATACTCTTGCAGAAGTCATAGGATACCAACAAGATACCAGTATGAGGTATAGAATATCTCACCTCAAGTTGTTGGTCACGGGAGTGTCATAGAGATGACAAAAAATATACAGGATATTGTTTTTCCTCTTGGGCGACCACTATTAACTTGATAATAAAATGTTATTATTGTTGAAGATACAACACATCTTAGTTGCAGGGCATGAAGAAACTAAGTTGATACTAACCAGGAAGCTTCCTTCTTCCTGGCTAGCTCTCACAGTATTGGAAAGTTATATGTAGGCTATGTAAGGGGAAATATCATCAATATTCTTACCCATTTATGAGCCCAGTAAACTACAATAATTACCACAATGGAAAGATATGCCCACAGGTGCAATAGTGGCACGAATGTTATGGAGACAGCCATCGGCTATTTGGATTCAAGGTCAGTTCCACAGTAAGGAATGAGTAACTAATAAATCTGCCAAAAACTCTTTAGCCATGAAGCTCCTAAATTCCAGGGGTGAGCCTATTGCTATTTTGAAATGGACATGGTATGAAATGCCCTATAAATTCACATCTCTATACTCATAGATTAATGCAGCTCTCAGAGCGCACCAGAAAGTTTCCGTATGCAGTGGACACAGGTTAACACAAACACACAACTGATCAAAGTACAGACAATTAGAGTCTGTGGAATGTTGGCTCACAAATGGGGCATATGTATTACAGACACCCTCTCCCTTCAAGGATCAGGGGGTCATTACAAAAGAGGGAGTAAGAACTGTAAAGGCTGTAAAGTCAAAAGTCAAGGAAGACCACCTGAGAGAATCTCAGGTGTTGAAGACTCATTAGAGGATATAGAGTCATCAACCAAAGAAAATCTCAAAACCAACAAATCCTTAACACAAAATATCCAGGAAATATGGGACACCGTGAGTGTGGGAGGAGGGGAGGGAGAGGGAACTGGGATTGACATGTAAAACAAGGTATTTAAAATTAAAATAAAAAAAGAGAGAGAAAAAAAAGAATGAGGACCTGGGTTCAATGACCAGAACCCACATAAAAAGTCAGGCATAGTGCACATTTGTAATCCCATTGCTGGGAAGGGGGAGACAGACAGACCCCAGAATACCCTAGTCAGTCAATCTAGCCTACATAGGTGATCCCCAAGGCAAAGAGAGAAACCCTCTCTCAAAATAAACTGAGCAACACTCCTGAGGAATGAAATCCAAAGTTGTCCTCTGGTCGTCACTTGCATCTGCATACATATGAACACAACACCCTCTGCGCTTGCACTCACACTAAAAACTGAATTATAAATTTTTTATCATTTTTATTTTAATTTTAAATAGCTTGTTTTACATGTCAATCCCAGTTCCCTCTCCCTCCCCTCCTCCCGCACTCCCTTCCTCCTCACCCTCCCACCCTATTGCCAAATCCTTCCACATAGGGGATATCTAGAGTCTGTCATTTTACTCTGGGTAGGGTCCAGGCACTCCCTTAAGAGTCCAGGCTGAGAGAGCATCCCTCTTTGTGCTATAGGCACACGAAGACTGTTTGTATACCAGGGATAGACACTGATCCACAGCTCAGGGCCCCATAGGTTGCCCAGGCCTTCTCGCTGACACTCACATTTGGGGGGTCCAGATCAGTCCCATGCTGGCCTCCCCACTGTTGGTCTGGGGTCCAAGAACTCTCCCCTGTTCAGATCAGCTGTCTCTGCTGGTTTTGCCAGCCCATTCTTTGCCAATTTGCTCATCACTCCTCTCTCTCTGTCACTGGGTTCCTTAGGTTCAGTTCAGTGATTAATTGTGTTTGCCTCTGCTTCCATCAGTCACAGGATGAAGGCTCCCGGATGGTTATAGACATCAAGTTCATTATCAGGAATGGGCATTCGAGGTGGTCTCTCCACTATTGCTTAGCTTGTCAACTGGTGTTATCCCTTTAGATCACTCGAGGTCGCTCTGGTACCTGATCTGTATTCGATCCTATGATTCCCTCTTCCCCCTATTCTACCCCCACCCCCTCAGCTTCCTGTTCCCCCATGACCAACTCTCTTCCTCTTCTCCCCCTCTCTTCTTCCCAGTTCCCACTCCCCCCACCCCTCGCCGTGTTCCCCATCCATTCAGGGGATCTTGTCTCAATCCTCTTCTCTTGGGTACTATGCATATATGCATATCTTTTAGGTTCTTTCCTGTTTCCCAGACTCTCTATCAGTGGAAGTGCAGACTGGCACTATCCTGATCCATGTCTAAAATCCATTTATGAGTGAGTACATACCATGTTTGTCTTTTTGCGACTGGGTTACCTCACTCAGGATGGTTTCTTCCAGTGCTATCCATTTCCCTGCGAATTTCAAGATTCCATTGTATTTTTCTGCTGAGTAATACTCCATTGTGTAAATGTACCACATTTTCTCTATCCACTCTTCAGTTGAGGGGCATCTAGGTTGCTTCCAGGTTCTGGCTATTACAAATAATGCTGCTATGAACATAGTGGAGCAGATGCCCTTGTTGTATGAACTTGCCTCATTTGGATATATGCCTAAGAGTGGAATTGCTGGGTCTAGTGGTAGATTAATTCCCATTTTCCTGAGGAATCTCCATACTGATTTCCAAAGAGGCTGTATGAGTCGGCACTCCCACCAGCAGTGGAGGAGTGTTCCTCTCTCTCCACATCCTCTCCAGCATAAATTGTCTTCGGTGTTTTTGATTTTAGCCATTCTGACAGGAGTAAGATGGTATCTCAGAGTTGTTTTGATTTGCATTTCCCTGATGGCTAAGGATGTTGAGCACTTTCTTAAGTGTCTCTTGGCCATTTTAGCCTCCTCTACTGAGAATTCTCTATTTAGCTCTGTACCCCACCTTTTAATTGGATCCTTTGGTGTTTTGGAGAATTGTTTCTTGAGTTCTTTGTAAATTTTGGAGATTAGCCCTCTGTCAGATGTAGGGTTAGTGAATATCTTTTCCCATTCTGTGGCCTGCCTTTTTGTCTTTTTGACTGTGTCCTTTGCCTTACAGAAGCTTTTTAGTTTCAGAAGGTCCCATTTGTTAATTGTCGATCTCAGTGCCTGTGCCACTGGTGTTATGTTTAGGAAGTCGTCTCCTGTACCAACTCGTTGAAGAGTATCTCCCACTTTCTCTTCTAAAAGTTTCAGTGTGGCTGGATTTATGTTGAGATCTTTGATCCATTTGGACTTAAGTTTTGTACAAGGCGATAAACATGGATCTATCTGCAGTCTTCTGCATACCAGTACCCAGTTATGCCAGCACCATTTGTTGAAGATGCTTTCTTTTTTCCATTGTACAGTTTTAGTTTCTTTGTCAAAAATCAAGTGTTCATAGGTGTGTGGGTTAAAATTAGAGCTTTCGATTCGGTTCCATTGGTCTACCTGCCTATTTTTGTGCCAATACCAAGCTGTTTTCAGGACTATAGCTCTATAATAGAGCTTGAAGTCAGGTATGGTGATGCCTCCTGAAGTTCCTTTATTGTATAGGGATGTTTTAACTATCCTGGGCCTTTTGTTTTTCCATATAAAGTTGATTAATGTTCTTTCCAGTTCCTTGAAGAATTGTGATGGAATTTTGATAGGGATTGCATTGAATCTGTAGACTGCTTTTGGCAAGATTGCCATTTTTATTATGTTGATCCTACCAATCCAAGAGCATGGGGGATCTTTCCATTTTCTGGTATCTTCTTTGATTTCTTTCTTTAAAGACACAAAGTTCTTGATATACAGGTCTTTAATTTCCTTGGTTTACATTATCCTCAGATATTTGATGCTGTTTTTGGCTATTGTAAAGGGTGATGTTTCTCTGATTTCTTTCTCAGTCACTTCATCATCTGTATATAATAGGGCCACTGATATTTTTGAGTTTACCTTGTATCCTGCCTCATTGCTGAAGGTGTTTATCAGCTCTAGGAGTAACCTTGCGGAGTTTTTTGGGTCACTTATGTAAACTATCATATCATCTGCAAATAGTGAAAGTTTGACTTCTTCTTTTCCTATTTGTATCCCCTTTATCTCCTTTTGTTGTCTTATTGCTGTAGCTAGAACTTCAAGTACAATATTGAAGAGATATGGAGAGAGTGGACGGCCTTGTCTTGTTCCTGATTTTAGAAGAATTGCTTTGAGTTTCTCTCCATTTAGTTTGATGTTAGCTGTTGGTGTACTTTATATTGCTTTTATTATATTCAGGTATGTTCCTGTTATCCCTGAATTATAAATTTTTAAACAGTAAAAATTAGTGAGATTTAAGGAAGGTATAAGCTACTCTAGAAAGCAGTCTGTGACACCATTCCTCCACAGAATAAGTGCCCCTTTGTAAGCCCAGAAATCCCAGAGCTATATCTGGAAATCTCCATACAGCATTAAACATTGAATGCAGTATGGAGATCTCTTTAAACATTTAAACATTGATCTCTTTAAACATTGAAATTTTTCAAAATGTGGGCCATACAAGTATAAGAACTATTTTAATTTTTCTTTATGTTGCCAAAACTAGATACAAAACATGTCTTTATCACTACCAACTAGCATACAACCATCAACAGATGACTTGCACTAATATCATAATGACCTAATTTCAGTAAGTCAAACAGAAACCCATTCTAAAACAATGCCAAGTTAGGCAAAACTTCAAAGGCTATGGTTGGGGACTAGAGAGATGCTCAGAGGTTAAGAGCACTGGCTGCTCATCCAGAGGCCGAGTTCAGTTCCCAGGAACCACATGATGGATCATAACTATCCGTAATGAGATCTGGTGCCCTCTTCTGGCCTGCAGGGATACATGTAGACATAATACTGTGTACATAATAAATGGATAGATAGATACATACATACATACATTCATAATTTCAAAAAAGGACTATAACTGAGTTTCATGCATAATCAAAACATTTTTATTTTTTACAATCCAAATACAAAGATGCAATTAACTATTTCCAAAACATTTACACACATTTTTGTATACCAAAGAAACAGAACATTTTTAAAGGGACAAGTATGGCAACAATAGAAGACTAATTTGTCAAGTCGAGGGTTGGCTTCACCACTTCTTGTCTTTCTTTATATCTATCTAAGCTCTCCATCTTTGATTCATCTTCTTTGTTTTGCTGAGCATACTCAGTCTCTTTTTCTGGGTTTGGAATTGACTTCCCCTTTAGAAGCAAGAAACATTCAGCATTCAAAACTTTCTCAGCAGTCATTGAACTTCTGGAATATATCAAGCTACAGAGGAGGGATTTGACATTATCATCCTGCAAGAAAAGAGAAATAATTTTTTTAAAGAATCAAAACCAAAACTAATGGTAAATAAGAACAGATATATAATAGACTATTCAATTGTTAAAAACCTCTTTTAGTTACTGACATATTTTTCTATTTAGATTCTTAGAGATTCCTTCCAAGTTCAGCTACATTTCATTGAAAAGAGATATATCTCCAGTAGTAACAAATTAGAATTTATTTACCAGGGAGAATTATAGCTAAACTAAAATGAATGAAATTTGAACACCATTTTCCTTCTTTAATGGGACAGTGGTCAGAGTTTCACATGAAAAATTTCATACCTCTACTATCTAACATTTTATGGGAAACACAACCACTTAAGAAAAAATTTTAAAAATAATATTAACAAATAGAAAGGGGAAGAAGTAAAACCATCTTTATTTGGAAATGGTACAGAGCTATGTTAAATCATTAAGAAACCCACTAAAAATTATTAGAACTAATAGTTAAGAATAAAGAAACAAAATAGTTACAAATCATGTATTTTGAAGACTACAAGATATAGGTGAGCTTGCCAGACCTCATGGTATGTACTCACTCATATATGGATTTTAGACATGGATCAGGATAGTGCCAGTCTGTACTTCCACTGACAGAGAGTCTGGGAAACAGGAAAGAACCTAAAAGATATGCATGGTACCCAAGAGAAGCGGAATGGGGCAAGATCCTCTGAACAGATGGGGAACATGGCAAGGGGTGGGGGGGAATGGGAGCTGGGAAGAAGAGAAGGGGAGAAGAGGAAGAGAGAGTAGGTCATGGGGGAACAGGAAGGTTGAGTGGGGGGGGGAGAATAGGGGGAAGAGGGAATCATAGGTTAGAAGACAGATCAGGCACCAGTGTGACCTCTAGTGATCTAAAGGGATGACACTGATTGGCAAGCTAAGCAATAGTGGAGAGACCACCTCAAATGCCCATTCCTGGAGCCTTCATCCAGTGACTGATGGAAGCAGAGGCAAACACCCACAGTTAAACACTGAACTGAACCCAAGGAACCCAGTGACAGAGAGAGAGGAGCGACGAGCAAATTGGCAAAGAATGGGCTGGCAAAACCAGCAGAGACAGCTGATTGAACAGGGAAGTGCTCTTGGACCCCAGACCGACAGCTGGGAGGCCAGCATGGGACTGATCCAGACCCCCCCGAATGTGAGTGTCAGTGAGGAGGCCTGGACAACCTATGGGGCCCTGAGCAGTGAACCAGTGTTTATACCTGGAATACAAACAGACATCGTGTGTCCATAACACAAAGAGGGATGCTCTCTCAGCCTGGACTCTTAGGAGAGTGCCTGGACCCTACCCTGAGTGAAATGACAGACTCTAGATATCCCCTATGTGGAAGGATTTGGCAATAGGGTGGGAGGCTGGGGGGTGTGGGAGGAGGGGGAGGGAAAGGGAACTGGGATTGACATGTAAAACAAGCTATTTAAAATTAAAAGAAAAAAAGATATAGTTGAAGGAAATCAAAGGTATAAATAAATTAACATCCAATATTTAATGGTTCATAAAACAACACTGATAACCAGCCATAGAGCGAAAACAGTCCTATTAGATAAACCAACTTCTTTGTAGACATTGTAAGCTACCTCTGAACTTTACAGATCAGAATAATAATCTTGACCCTATTTAAAAAGAACAAAGTATAACAATTCACATTTCCCAATTTCAAATCTCTATAGCAATAATTAAGACAGCATAATACTGGCAAAGGAACAGACATAGTCTTGTATTTCAGCAATACATGGATTCATACTCTCATTGATGCTGGTCATCCTTAGTGATCTGCACTCTAAATCAGCATGTGATCACTAGACCAGCTTGATCAAGATAATCAAGCAATGTTCTGCAGTGCACTGTGTGCTAAGATATAAATTCTGCAGGTAATGTGGACCATATGAATTTTAAACTTACAATGGGTTTATAAAGACATAATCCTATCATAATTGAGGAGCACCTATAAGACAGTGGAAGAGAATTCAGAGTCCAGAAAGAAACCCACCCAGCTATCACCTACTGGCTTTGACAAGGATGACATGACCATTTTATGCTTACAAAGCAGTCTTCGATAAATAGTATTGGGATAGATAGCCACAGGCAGAATATTGAAGCTGGAATATTACCTCTTAAAATATATGAGAATTTAATTCAAAATATATCAAAGATCTAAATATAAAATCTTAAACTACATAACTGTAAATCTTTACAATTTTGTATTTGACAAAGAACTCTTGAAAATAATCCCCAAAGTACAAGCAACAACCGAGAAAGTTACGCTTCGTGAAAATTACAAACTCTTGTGTTTCAAATGACACTATCAAGAAAATGAGAATACCACTGACAGGATGAGGTAAAATATTTGCAAACAATGTGCCCAACATGTTGTTTGTTTCTAGAATATACAATCATCCATTAAAATTCAAAAATAAAAATGCAACCCAATTTTTAAAATGTAAAAAAAAAAATTAAGAGTCTGCATAGGCATTTCTCTGAAGGCACCACAAATCTAAGTCAAGACTATAAGATGGCTAGAATCAAAGTCTTACAGCCTGTATTAATATAGGGAAGCTAGAGTTTTCACATACTGCTACTACAAATGTAAAATAACTGCTTTGCAGTCCAGTGAGTCTTCAACTGCTAAATAAACAGTTTCTACATGAATCAGTAATTCTACTGCTAGGTATACATCCAATAGAAATTAAACATGTCTGCTCAAATGTCTATATACAAATATTTGTATCACTTTCTATAATAACCAAAAGGCACATATAACCCAGACATCCATAAATAAATATGTATCCGTAAATTGTGGTAAATCTATCACTAGAATATTACTTATCCATGAAAGGGATGAAATACTAGTACTAGAATTTGCATTCTAAGTGTAAGCAATATACACTGTTCCCATTAATTATGATTCCATTCATAAGAATGCCCACAATAGCAATTATACAGAAACAGAAAACATATTAGTGGTTGGTTAAGACTGAAGTAAAGAAATGCAAATACTGAGAGGTAGCAATACAATATATTGAGTTTCTGGTGATGCTCAGACACATGTGATTATACTAAAAACTACTAAGTTATATACTCTCAGTGGATAAACTTTAAGGTTGGTTATCTCTTTTTAAAGCCATTTTAAATTGATGCTTTACTGAAAGACATGCCATATCTGACTAAATTTGATGACTCATTAAAATTTTAAGAAAAAATTTAATTAAGAAAATTAAAATGCCAAACTATGAACAAACCACGATAAAAAGACTTCAACTGAAAATCACCTCCTGAACCTTTTGTTCTTTAAATTGCTTCTTAACACGTATTTCATCACAGCAATGAAAAAACCAAATAGAGAAAAACAGTACTGAAAGAAGGGGTCAGTGCTGTGATAAACCTGATACTGTAGTCTTGGGTCTCTGGAACTGGTTTGCAGGAAGAGTTTAGAACTTGGTATTAAAATCCCCTAAAGGGGGCTGGGGTGGTATCACACATCTTTGATCTCAGCACTCAGGAGGCAAAGGCAGGCAGATCACTGTGAGTTGAAGGCAAGCCTGGTCTACAGAGCGAGTTCTAGGACAAGCTCCAAAGCTACAGAGAAACCATGTCTTGGAAAACAAAACCCAAACAAATCCCCTAGAGTGCTGCAAGAAGGGTACACTAGGCTTCTATTGGAAGTTAAGAAGATTGCCAAAAGGAAAATGAGCAGTGGCAGTTTGGTCCATGTGGTTTCAGAGGGGAAGGGAACAGGATTCTTACTGTGAAGTGAGCTAGATGCCTGTGGTGGTTTGAAAGCAAACGACCCCCAATAGGGACTAGCACTATTAGAAGGCGTGTCTTTGTTACAGTAGGTGTGACCTTGTTGAAGGAAGTGTGTCATTGTGGGGGTCTGGCACAAAGGCCTCCTTTGTTCAAGCTGTGCCCAGTGTGGACACAGTTTCTGTTACCTGTGGATCAAGATGTACAACTCTCAGCTCCTTCTCCAGCATTCTATCTGGCTTCACGCCACATGCCATGACGATAATGAACTAAACTTCTTAAACTTAAGTCACCGTCAATTAAATGTTTTCCTTATAAGAGTTGGCATGGTCACAGTGTCTCTTCACAGCAATAGAAACCTTAACTAAGATAATGTCATCCATGTTACAATCTAGGAAAAAAAGTCTGGTACTGTCTGTCTGTATCCTGAGAGCCCAAATGTGAGGAGAACCTGAATAGATGAATGATTCACTAATGCATTGGTCATGGAAATCTCAAAACAAAGGGCGTTCAATCTGTGGAATGGCTACTGGTAACTTTTCTCATCCACATCTACAATGCAAGAGAGTAAAAAGCAAAGCAGATTTTTAAAAAAACAATTGTAGTTAGTCAAGAAAAAGAGCCTGAGCAAGATTATATTACTAATTTCACTTCCTACTCCAATCCTGGTAGCCCTAGTACTTAGTTTAATTTCTGGTACCAGATAAGTGCTCAAAATAAGTTAGCTGAAAACATATGTGAATGACAAAGCCATATCAATGACAAGTATGAGTTTCAAAGAAAAGACATAATTAGGCACTTACCCAAAAAAAGAATAAAACACTCCTTTCAAAACAAAATATCGTTAGAACTCTACTATAGTATTTTCTTATTACATAGATGACTTGTTAATTATCTGACAGTAGCATAAGTAGGGTACTTCTAATGCTAGCTTAAATTTTTATAAAAATTAGAGAATATTTTCAATCAAATATTTATAAATTTATATTATTATATATCTGAAATGAGTAAAGAGCCAAAAGAAACCTACCAAATGAAACTGATCCACTTTTGGCATTCCATCTTCATTTGTCTCAAACTCCTGATTTTGAACAGAAAGCTACAAAAGAACACAAAAGTGAATTAGCTCCAAAAGCACCTAAGTCAGTGGTTCTCAGCCAGGGTCTCATATCAGATATCCTGCAGATCAGATATTGACAATTCATAATAGCAGCAAATTAGTTATGAAATAGCAACAAAATAATTTTATGGTTGGGGGTCACCACAACATGAGGAACTGTATTAAAGAATTACATCATTATGAAGGTTTAATTCGCATTAAATACTAATCCTAGAAAGTAGATTCAGGACCACTTTCAGACATAAGCAACCCACAGACCACTGGCTACATGTACCTTGGTATAACCAGGAATGAAATCCAACATTACATAGATTACCACCTCATACCACAATGCCCAAAGACTGGATACCACTAGATTCTGATGAATAGAGAAGAGCTCATAAGAAAGCACATTTCTCATGTAGGATAAAAGCACTTAGTAAAAAACTACTTGCACAAATAACCAAATAGCTCCTGAGGCACCTACAGTGTTGATTAGTTGATAGACATACCATAAACAGACACTGTTATACTTGCTTTCTAAGAAAATGTTATAGAGCTACCTCAGTGGTTAAGAACACTCACTGCTCTTCCAGGGGACCTGGGATCTATTCCTAGGACCCATATGATGGTTCGTACCATTTAAGTAAATACAGATCTTGGAAACAGTGCCCTCTTTACACACATGGTGCACACACACAAACATGCAGGCAAAACACTCACTTGAAATAAAAGGACTAAATCTACTTTTTATTGATTTTTAGTGGATTTCACACCATGCATTCCAATATAATTTATCTTCTTGCCCAGTGCATCTGCCCTCTGCTCTTGTACTGTCCCCCAAAACAAAACCAAGTTTAAAAGAAAAATAAAAAACCAACAAAGAGGCCGGGCGTTGGTGGCGCACGCCTTTAATCCCAGCACTCGGGAGGCAGAGGCAGGCGGATCTCTGTGAGTTCGAGGCCAGCCTGGTCTACAAAGTGAGTTCCAGGACAGCCTCCAAAGCCACAGAGAAACCCTGTCTCAAAAAAAAAAAAACCAACAAATAAAAAAACAAAAATAAAAAAAGGACAACAACCTTGTGAAGGCTATAGTGTGGCCTTCATCTTTGTTTGCAAGTTTTCATTGCCCTGAGTCTTAGATCTGGCTTGAGGCCTCTGGTTTCTGCTATACCACCAATAATGGGCTCTCACTGGGGCTCCTTCCAGACATCCTGTCATTGTCCCATGTCATGGAGATCCTGCCGTTTTGGATCTCTGGGTTCATTGCCTTCACATTCTCCAACAGTTCATAGATGGGGTGGATATTGGGGTGGGCCATCTAGTAGCCCTGAGCTAGGTTGGTCAGCTCACTAGTTTTCCCTCATTGTCATTACCCAGATTAGCTCTCTAGCACTGCCTTGACTAGCTCATTAAACGCACCCTACACCAAGGAGTGGGGCCAGTTCTGCTCTCAGGCCCTCAGCCTGGGTCATCTTCACGGCTGTCACCAGGGCTAGTTCTACTGTTCTGCCCAAGCAAGATGCAAGGCCCTCTCTCCCAATTGCTGCAGGGGGCCTATCAAGGGGGTGTCAGCTCTCCTGCTCTTACACCCTCAGGGCTGGCTCACCTGCAACCCTGACAACAGGGTCAGCTCTAGTGTGCTGTCAGGGTAGGGTGCAGGGCCCACACTGCTGTGTGCTGGAGTTGCTGTAAGGCAGGGCTAGTTCTCTCACTCTTATTATCCCGGGGCCAGCTCTCCCGCCTGTCATAGATAGCAAGGGGCAGAGGGAGGAGGGCATCTTTCCTTAAGCTATGCCACCATATGGCAGACCACCCAGGGTGTGTGTGGGAGGGGTGGAGTTCAGCTCTCCTGCTCTCATCCTTAGTGTTGGGTCACTTGTGTACCCGACCCCAGGGTCAGCTCTAGTGTGCTTCCCAGGTGAGGTGCACGCTTATGGTGAGGGGTGGGACCATCCTTCCCAAGTGTGTGGACAAACTCTCCACTGGGGGGGATAGGGCCAGTTTGCCTGCTGTTATATCCAGGGAGGGGCAGAACCAATCATCCCAGGGCCAGTGAAGAATGGGGCTGGCTCAGAACAGCACAGTTCCAAAGAACCCTTGCTATCATGGGCCATGGACATTACTACAATGGACATTACCCAATAACAGCAGGACCATGGGCCCAGACATGGCCCTTAGCAACAGCTTACGCACAGGCCCCTCAGATCACCACAGCCCAGCTTCAGCATGGCCCCTGGGCATCAACATGGTCCCAGTGGGCATAAATACTGGGGTTTTTTAGGTTTTTTTTGAAACAGGGTTTCTCTGTGTAGCTTTGTAGACCAGGCTGGCCTCAAACTCACAGAGGCCTCTGCCTCCTTAGTGCTGGAAGCATAACTACCTTAAAAAAAAAAAAAAAGACGATATTCTAGAACTTAGTAATCTATATTAATTTGGCTTTACCAAATTTTCAAAACTTAAATGCCAAGAAAATAAAGCAAGTGAGTTTCCTTCCATTCTAACAGTTACCTTCTGACCCTGAAATATAAGATAAACTTTATTTCTCTATGTCAACTTGGTACAAGACACAGTCATCTGGGAAGGGCTCTCAATTGAGACAATACCTCCCAAAAACTTGGCCTAAAGGCAAATCTGTTGGGCATTTTCTTGATTAAAGATTGATGTTGGAGGGCCCAGCCCCTGAGGGTGGGATCAACAGTGTAGGTAGGTCTAAGAAAGCAGGCTGAGCAGGCCATGAGGAGCAATCCAGTAAGCAGCATTCCTCCATGGCCTCTGCTTCAGTTCCCACCTCCAGGGTCCTGCCCTGGTTTCTTTTGATGGATTCCTATGTGGAAGTATAACAAAATAAACCTTTTCTACCCCACATTTCGTTTCGTCATGGTATTTTATCACGACAATAGAAAACCAAGACACTATTAAATATACTAAGATTTTTACATTCACAAAGTATACTGAGTCCTGTATATTTCATCAACCAGCCCTAACAACCACCAATTAATAATTGTTCTTTTCTTATACACAAACCCACATTCCATATTTACTACTATTTTAGTGGGGATAAACAGGTACACAAGCATGGGTGTATACACATATGCAGAGACCAGAGGTCAACTTCAGCTATCCTTCCTTGAGAGTTATAGTCATTACTTTTCTATTGCTGTGATAAAACAGCATGACCAAGGCAACTTATAAAAAAACTGTTTAATTTGGGGTTCATGGCTCCAGAGGGTTAGAGTCTGTAACTATCATGGCAGCAAGCATGACAGCAGACAGGCAGGCATGGCACCAAAGTAGTAGCTGAGTGATCACAGCTCCATACATAAGAAGCACGAGGCAGAAAGAGACAACAGGAATGTATGAAACCTCAAGGTCCACCCCTAGTGATACACCTTGTCCAACAAGGACACACCTCCAAATTCTTCCCAAATAGTTCCTCCAACTAGGGAGCAAGTATTCAAACATATGAGCATATGAGGGCCATTCTCACTCAAACCACCCCGAGAGTCATCATCTACCTTGTGTTTTGACACAGGTTCTTTCATCAGCCTGAAACTCCCAGATTATGCTAGTCTAGCTCAGCGAGTCCTAAAGACCCGCCTGTTTCCACCTCCTCAGTCAGTGTTAGGATACAAGTATGCACCAAACACTTGGCTTTTTTTAACTTGGGTTCTAGGAACTGAAGTCAGAGCTTAATGCTTGCGTAGAAAGCATTTTTTCGGCCGGGCGTTGGTGGCGCACGCCTTTAATCCCAGCACTCGGGAGGCAGAGGCAGGCGGATCTCTGTGAGTTCGAGGCCAGGCTGGACCGACAGCCTCCAAAACAGAGAAACCCTGTCTCGTAAAACCAAAAAAAAAAAAAAAAAAAAAAAAAAAAAAGAAAGCATTTTTTCAACAATATCTTCCATGACTACACGTTTATTTCTTTTGAGGTAAATCCTATACAAATCATAATTTCATCTATGCATCTTTTACTACAAAAAAAAGAGATCACTGGTGGGTCTCAAGCCATGAAGCCATAAAGCCGTAAACCATGCCGCCAGGAAAGTCAAAGCCCATGTCATAGTATAATACGCTGAAACCTCACTAGCAAATACCTCTAGTCTACAAGAAGAAATTGTGAAGCACACCTGCACAGTAAGCAGAAAGGTAGAAATGTGCTCAGAGACAAAGTATCTGCAGAATATCAACATGTAGCATGCTCAGTGTTAGGAAGGACAGCCCAGGGCTGGGCCAGTAGTCAACTGCACTCCTGGACATTAAGAGAGCATGATTGCCATCTGTGACTTGACACAACCATTGCTCACCGATGGAGCAATTCTGTGACCTGACATCCTCTCCCCTTTCCTGTTTCTTTCTCCAATAATTTCTATTTCATTTTCCTTTGGAATAACTTTACCTTGGTTTACAGAGTCTATAACCTCCCAAAACCTGGAATCCATTTAGGTTGTCTGACTCTTTCTTTCTTCCCATTCTATCTTTGGCTTCTTGGTAAAGGTCTTGGAGAGATCCCGGATAACAGGAACATACCTAAACATGATAAAAGCTATATACAGCCAATCAACAGCCAACATCAAACTAAATGGACAGAAACCCAATGCAATTCTGCTAAAATCAGGAACAAGACAAGGCTGCCCCCTCTCCCCATACCTCTTCAATATTGTACTAAAAGTTGTAGCTAGAGCAATAAGACAACAAAAGGAGATCAAGGGGATACAAATTGGAAAGGAAGAGGTAAAACTTTCACTGTTTGCAGATGATATGATAGTTTACATAACTGACCCAAAGAACTCTACCAGGAAACTCTTAGATAGTAACCGAAAATTACTGTAAGTTCATAGTACATCTAGCTTTTAACAGTGATTTTTTTACAGACAGGAGTCTATTTTCAGGGGAGTACTAGAGACCAGTGACCTGAACACTACTGTAACAGTAAAATGACACTTCAACCTTTCAACAATCTCAAGCCTCTTGAACACTGTAAACACTTCCACTGAAAGACAGTGGGTATTTTTTTAATCCAACCAGTAACCTAATTCCAGGTGTGCAACCCCAATGCAAAAACATAAGAAACATGAAAAGTTAGGGTGACAAGACTCCTTCAAAAATTGCTGATCCTCCTCTCAGTATTTTCCATTGTCTGCAGTTCTTTATCTAGAGATGAGGCCCAATGAGCTTTCTCCTTCCGTGTGAGCATGTAGAAGATTAACTATCTAATGTCAAATGGTCATCCCTGAGGCCATCTACATGTAGGTAACTTACAGACTGAACAGGTTGGTTTATGTGTGTATATATGTTTGACATCAATTCCTAGAAGGAAGAAGGAACAAATTCCCACAAGTTGTTCTCTGCCTAGCACACATACAGCCACATACAAAATTTTTAATGTTAAAAAAACACAAATACTTTTTTTAAAAAAGAGGCCATACATATGACAGAAATTAAAGAGTTCAATATTGAATGATCAATGGGTCAAAGAAATCAAGAAGGAATTTTAAGTTCCCAGAATGAAAACGAAAACATACCAAAATCCATGTGATAAAATGAAATCAGTCCTAAGAGGAAAATTTGAAGCTGGTCCATCATAATAAAATCAGAGATTAAAACAAAGCCAGTACTGGAGAAAGGATTCAGCCATCAAGATGACCTTCTTGTCTAGGTCTGCTCTTCCAGAAGATACAGGTTTGGTTCCCAGTTCCTATGTGGTTGCTGAAAACTGTCTGTAACTCCAGTTCCAGAACATCTAACACTGTTTTCTGGCATTCACAAGCACTGCATATACATGGTACAAACATTCATGCAGGCAAAACATCCATATACTTAAAATCTCTTTTAAAAGTAATTAAAGACAAAACCAATTATCTAAAATAAATAACTTAGTGGTACACACTGAGGCCTCAGTGAAAAAAAGAACAAGCACAATCAAAAATCAGTATTATAAAGAAATAAGGTCAAGCTAGGTGTGACGGTGCTGCACACCTTTAATCCTAGTACCAAGGAGGCAGAGGCAGGTGTATCTCTGAGACTTCCAGATAGTCTGGTCTACACAGCAAGTTCCAGGTCAGACTTGACTATAAAATGACACCCTATCTCAAAAAAAAAGAAAAAAGAAAAAGAAAGAAGATCAAGTCCAAATGGAAACGAACAAACAAAAAGGAAATATAAAGAATCAATGAAACAAAGTTGATTCTTTAAAAATAAAGTAAGAAAGGCGAGCCCTCAACAAAACTAAAAGACAGAAGACCCAGATTAATAAAATTAGAGATTAAAAAAGGAAACATTACAAAAAATGCTAATGAAATTCTTTAAAAATCACTAGACCATATATTATTAATTTAAATTTCACTAAATCAGAAAAAATTTTTAGACACAACCTACCAAATTTAAACCAAGATGATGTGAATAATTTAAGCAGAACTATAATAACAAGATTGAAGCCACTAAAAAACAAAACAAAACAAAACAAAAACTTCAAACTCAGAAGGGTTCAAAAACCCAGATGTACATCTCTCTCAGAGCCCCTGGCTTGGGGACTGCAGCCAGGTCGACTCCCCCTGGAAGGACGACCAAGCTACCAGGAGCCTGCAGAGAGAGCTGGGCCACTTCTGCCCAAACCCAGGGCAGAGGGCAAAGAGCAGAGGCCAGAGAGTATTGGATTTGCTTGCACCCACCGAAAGAGAACCCTGGTTGGATACCCACCAGGAGAGGAAGAGACTCTTTCTACACCTACTGGAAGAAGTAATGGGGAAAAGGCAATAATAGCACACAGCAACAGAAAAACAAATATGACATCACCAGAGTCTAGTGATTCTACACCAGTAAGACCTGAACACCCCAATGCAGACGAAGCAGAAGGGAATGACCTTAAAAACACCTTCATGAAAATGATAGAGGCCCCCAAAGAGGATGTGAGAAAATCCCTTAAAGAAATAGAAGAAAAGAACTTACAGTAATTTTCGGTTACCCATTATCCTCTAAAATGTAATGAAGTGGTGCCATGTTTTGTTGATTCTCATGGGAGATCTGCCCTTTCCTAAACAGAAATGGAGAAATGGGTTGGGGGGTGGAACAGAGGAGCAGGTGGTTGGGAGAGACTGAGATGAGAGGAAGGAAGGGAACTATGGCTGGGCTTTAAAATGTATAATTCAATTTATTTTTAAAAATGTAGCTAGGTGGTGGTACACATTTTTAATTCGAGCGCTAGGGGGCAGAGGCAGGTGGATCTCTGAGTTCCAGGCCAGCCTGCTCTATAGAGTGAGTTTCAGGACAGCCAGGACTGTTACATAGAGAATCCATGTCTCAAAACAGAACAAAACAAAACAATGTCATCTAGTAAAAGACTCTGATAGTACAGAGTAAATACAGAGTGTAGGAAGATGTTAATTATTGTGGGTATGATTGTAAGGAGAATAAGACCAGTGGTTAACATTGTATTGATGATAAAAGAACAGCAAACAGAAAGAGGGAATAAAAAGGATGAGGTAAGGATCAGACAGTAAGAAGCCAAAGTGGGGCAACACTAACCAAACAAGTGAAAGACCTGTATCACAGGAACTTTGAGTCTTTAAAGAAAGAAATTAAAGAAGACACCAGAAAATGGAAAGATCCCCTCATGCTCTTGGATAGGTAGGATAAATGTAGTAAAAACGGCAATTCTGCCAAAAGCAATCTAGAGATTCAATGCAATCCCCATTAAAATCCCAGCACAATTCTTCACAGACCTTGAAAGAACAATTCTCAACTTCATATAGCAAAACAAAAGACCCAGGATAGCCAAGACAACCCTACTCAACAAAGCAACATCTGGAGGCATCACCATTCCTGACTTCAAGCTCTATTACAGAGCTTTAGTCCTGAAAACGGCTTGATATTAGCACAAAAATAGAAAGGTAGACCAATGGAATCGAATTGAACACTCTGAGATTAATCCACAAACCTATGAACAGCTGATTTTCGACAAAGAAGCTAAAATTATACAATGGAAAAAAAGAAAACATCTTCAAAAAATGGTGCTGGCATAGCTGGATACTGGCATGTAGAATACTGCAGATAGATCCATGTCTATCGCCACGCACAACACTTAAGTCCAAATGGATCAAAGGCCTCAACATAAATCCAGCAACACTGAACCTGTTAGAAGAGAAAGTGGGAGGCACCCTTAAACAAATAGGTACAGGAGACCACTTCCTGAACATAACACCAGTAGCACAAACACTGATATCGACATTTAATAAATGGGACCTCCTGAAACTGAGTAGCTTCTGTAAGGCAAAGGACACAGTCAGCAAGACAAAAAGGCAGCCCACAGACTGGGAAAAAAGGTATTCACTAACCCCACATCTGACAGAGGGCTGATCTCCAAAATTTACAAAGAACTCAACAAGCTATTCTCCAAAACACCAAAGGACTCAATTAAAAAGTGGGGGACTGAACTAAATAGAGAATTCACAATAGAGGAGACTAAAATGGCTGAGAAACACTTGAAAAAGTGCTCAGCATCCTTAGACATTAGGGAAATGCAAATCAAAACAACCCTGAGGTATCATCTTACTCCTTTCAGAATGTCTAAAATCAAAAACACCAATGACAGCTTATGCTGGAGAGGATATGGAGAAAGAGGAACACTTGTCCACTGCTGGTGGGAGTGCAAACTTGTACAGTCACTTTGGAAATCAATATGGAGATTCCTCAGAAAAATGGGAATCAGTCTACCACAACATCAAGCAATTCCACTCTTAGGCATATACCCAAAAGATGCCCATTCATACAACAAGGATGTCTGTTCTACTATGTTCATAACAGCATTATTTGTAATAGGTAGATCCTGGAAGCAACCTAGATGCCACACAACTGAAGAGTAGATAGAGAAAATGTGGTACATTTACACAATGGAGTACTACTCAGTGGAAAAACACAACGGAATCTTGAAATTTGCAGGTAAATGGATGGCACTAGAAGAACTCATCCTGAGTGAGATAACCCAGTCACACAAAGACAAACATGGTATGTACTCACTCATATATGGATTATGGACATGGATTAGGGGAGTGTCAGCGTACAATCCCAGGCCAGTGAGTCTGGTAAACAGGGAGGTTCCCAGGAGATAGGCATTATACCCCAGAGAAGTGGAAAGAGGCAAGATCTCCTGAGCAGAGTAGGAACATGGGTGGAGAAGAGAGGGAACCAGAAAAAAGAGAGGGGGATAAGAGGAGGGTAGAAGAAGACATGGGGGAGCAGGAAGGCTGAGTCGGGGTAAGAATAGAGGAGACCAGGAAGAGAGATACTATAATAGTTGGAGTCGTTATAGCTTTGAGGAGAGAGATGACACTAGTGAGATTCCCAGAGATGTACAAGTATAACACCAACTGGAAAACTAAGTAATAGCAGAGAGACTACATTAATAGCCCCTACCTGATGATATGGTTGGTGACTACCTTATGTGACATCCTAGAACCTTCAACCTGTGACCGATGGAAGCAGAGACAGATACTAACAATTAAACACTGAACTGACCCCCTGGAACCTAGTAACAGAGTTGGAGGAGTGATGAGCAAGGCGGTCAAGACCATGCTGGTGAAACCCACAAAGACAGCTGACTGGACAAGGGGGAACTCTTGAACCCCAGACTGATGACTAAGAGGCCAACAGGGGACTGATCCAGACTCCATGAATGTAGTGTCAGTGAGGAGGCCTCAGAAATCTCTGGGGCTCTGGGTAGCATACAAATGAACATTGGGAGCCCATTACACATGGAGAGATGCTTTCTCAGCCTGGACACATGGGAAAGGGCCTAGGTCCTGCCCTGGATGAAATGACAGACTCTGGAGATCTCCCCAACGAGAGCTTTACCCTCCCTGGAGAATGATGTGGGGATTGGGCTGGGGGTGAGGGTATGGGGGTGGAGCTGGTGGAGGGAGAAGGAGGGAGCCGGGATAGACATTTGAAGCATGAATGTTTCTAATTTAAATAAAAAACATACATTAAAAAACACAGATGTATTCAATACTGAAATCTGGTTTCATACTTGATAGTCTAGAAGACCTTCAGAAGACTAACGTTGATGCTTCTGAAACTATTCTATTAAATAGAAATGAAAGGGATGCTATATATTCTACTTATGAAGCTAGGATGACCTGGTACCCAAACCAAACAAGGTCACTACAACAAAAAAGAAATTACTCATGTGAAGAGCATACATGCAAAAGTTAACAAAATATTTGCAAACCAAATTTAGAACACACTAAGATAATTTATCATGGCTTAATTCCAGACATGCTTGCATGGTTCATCATATTCAAATCAATAAATATAACTGAAGGACTTAGACAGAAAACACATAATTTCAATGAATGCAGAAAAGGCTTTTGACAAAAACCCAATATTCTTTCAGGATAAAAAGTCCTAAAGAGACAAAAAAGGAATACAAACCAACACAATTTAAGCCAATGCTCAGTATCATACTAAGTGGGAGAAGAAACTCAGTGCATTTCTACTAAAATGAGAACACAGAAGTATCAACTTCAACCAATCTTACTCAATACAGTGCTTAAAGTCTTAGCAAGAGCACTATAAGTAAAAGGGATACAAATTGAAAAGGAAAAATACATTCCAAGTGTATTTGCAGGTAATATGATTCTATGCATACTAAAGAGACTGCAAATAATCCATTAGAAAATCCTTAGATGTGATAAACACTGTCAACTAAGAGGCATGATTTAAAAATTAACATATAAACCCCATATGCCATTTATTCATGTGTGTGTGTGTGTGTGTGTAACAAGATGAAAAATAAAAACATAAAAATCTCCTTCATAACTGAAAAAAATTCCTCTTTGGAATAAACTGAACCAAGGAAGTAAGTCTGAAAAAAAATTTAACCCATCTCCCATGCTTGCGGATTGGAAAATTTAATATTGTGGAAATGGCTACACTATGAAAAAAATTCCATGTAAGATCAGAAACTCTGAAAATGTTTTTTAATATTAAAAATTTTATTTTTAAATTTAAATTCAAATTAGAAACAAGATTTCTTCACATGTCAATCTCACGTCCCTATGACTTCAAGCTCTATTATAGAGCTATAGTCCTGAAAACAGCTTGGTATTAGCACAAAAATAGACAGGTAGACCAATGGAATCGAATTGAAAACCCTGATATTAACCCACACATGTATGAACATCTGATCATTGACAAAGAAGCTAAAAATATACACTGGAATAAAGAAAGCATCTTCAACAAATGGTGCTGGCATAACTGGAGGTTGGCATGTAGAAGACTGCGGATCGATCCATGTCTATCTCCATGCACAAAACTTAAGTCCAAATGGATCAAAGACCTCAACATAAATCCAGCCACACTGAACCTCTTAGAAGAGAAAGTGGGTGGTACCCTTAAACAAAATGGTACAGGAGACAGCTTCCTGAACATAACACCAGTAGCACAGACAGTGAGATCCACAATTAATAGATGGGACCTCCTGAAACTGAGTAGCTTCTGTAAGGCAAAGGACACAGTCAGCAAGACAAAAAGGCAACCCACAGAATGGGAAAAAATATTCACTAACCCCACATCTGAAAATGTTTTTAAAAAACGGGAGGAATCTGGAGCGATGGTTCAGCAGTCACCGAGCACTGGCTGCTCTTCTAAAGGACCTGAGTTCAATCCGGTGCACCCACTTGGCAGCTCACAACTTTTGTAACTGTGCCACGCGTGGGCAGATGACCCTGGAAGCTATAAGAAAACAGAGAGAGCAAGCCAGCAAGTGTTTCTACCCCACGGCCTCACCATCAGTTCTTATAACCAAGCTCCTGTCTTGACTTCCCTCAGTGAAGAAAGTAAGCTATAAAATAAAAAAAATAAAAAACTCTTTCATCTCCAAGTTGCTTTTTGTCTGGTGTTTATCACAGCAAGAGAAAGCAAACTAAAATTCCAGTGAGTGATTGTCATTGCTAACTACAAGTCTCAGAGGGGATTAATATCTACAACACAGAAAGAATTCCGCCAAGTAAACAAGAAACCAATCAACCCAGTCACTAAGTAGGCTTTATAAAATGAACAGACTACTATCAAAAGATTACTCAGTAATAGCTAATAAATGCACTTTAAAAAAACTGTTTAACCCCATCTGCCATCAGAGAAATACAGATTAAAACTACACTAAGATCTTATCTCAACCTAGTCAGAATGGTCATCATAAGAAAACAAGTAACAAGTGCTGATGAGATGACAAGGAGAATCTTCACACAGTGCTGAAAGAAATATGAAGTAATCCAGCTCCAATGGATATCACTCTTGAATATTTGCCCAAGGACTCCAAATCAATGTATCACTATCACGGAATGATTTAGAATTACCTACAAGACAAAGGTCAGGGAACATCTTTGGGGGCTTTACCAGAAAGGTTAAGTGAGGAGAGAAGACCCATTCAATGAAGGTAGCACCATTCCATGGCTTTGGGTCTGAGGCTCAATAAAAAGGGAGAAAGGAGAAAACAACTGAGCACCAGCACTTAGCATTCTCTGCTTTGTGACCAAAGACACACTGTACCAACCACCTCACATTGCCTCCACCATGGGCTGTTTTCCTTTCAACTATGAGCTAAAGCAAACTCTTCCTCCCTGAAGTTGCCATTTGTAGGGTGACAATTAAATCACTAATACACTGCTAGAATATGATTAAAAACACATGTGCTTATTTAAGACCACTAAGAAAATCATAGACAGACTGGAAGATACCTTAGTTTGTAAAGCATTTGCAATGTAAGCATAAGGACCCCCAGCACCAACATCAAAACATGTGGTAGTGTGTGTCTTTACTCCCAGTGCTGGAGAGGCAAAGACAGAATTCCTGGGACTTACTAATCAGCCAGGCTAACCACATAAGCAAGTTCCAAGTTCCATGAGAAGCCAGGCCTCAAATGGGAAAAAAGAAAAAGTGAAAAGCAACTTAGACATAAAACTTCAACCTCCAACTACCACACATATCCTTACACAGGCACACAAGGGACCTCTACAAACACGTGCACGTGTACACACACAAAAAAATAAATTTAAAGAAACAGAAAATGAGACAGTGAGATGACTCAATGGGATCTTGGGGCACTTGCTGCCAATCAGATCACCTGAGTTCAATCCTTGAGACCCATATGGCATCGAGAACCAACTCATACAAGTTGTCCTGTGGCGCGCGCGCGCACACACACACACACACACACACACACACACACACACAGAGAGAGAGAGAGAGACAGAGAGAGACAGAGAGAGACAGAGACTGAATGATTATAGTGATTTTAACAAATTAAGAAAATCGAACAAACCAAATACACTCAAAGACACCATAAATTTTACAATCTGTTCATCACAATTCCTGAATAACCTCTGGCTAAATTAGGCTCAGTCTGAGCTCTAAGCTCCTAGTAAGATAATACCAAAGTCTCCCCTACCCACTACCTTCATAATCTACCAGAACATCAGCAACCATAATGAAATTCTAGTTCTAGATCTTGATAGCAGGTTATGCTGGAAGTACAGGAGAAACAATCAGTAAGACAAAAGATGGCAACCCTGATGACTTGTTCACTAAATCAAAGTCTCAAGGATGTGGATAACAAAGGTAGTGTTCACTGGTGTTGAAAATGTCATGTACATAACCTAAAGTAACTACAGAAATCAGAAAATAATGGGACCACATCCAGGATATGGGGATGGGTGCAACAAAGGAGAATAGCAAGAAACACGTGTTCTGATCGGGGGGAATTGGAAGGAGGGACTCTTTAGGGAGGGGAGTGAGCATAAAGAAGGAGGTGAGAAGAAGGTAAAGAGGAATACCTAGATACAAGTGGATCTGATAAGGGGAATGGGAAGGACAACTCTTTAAGGAACTGGAGGGAAATAAATACAGAAAAAGGAAAGATATAAGTAAAATAACAATAAGGGTGTCTGGAAAAGACTAATCACACTATTAACTATTTACCTTTTAAAAACCTATTATACACATAACTCTGAGCATAAATATACATATATAGTTCCTTTCTCATCTGAGTTGACAGTTCTCCCTTCAAGAACCAAAGACAACCTAACAAACAACAAAAACCCCAATACCAAACATGAGAATCCCTCTTTTGAGTTACTGGCCATGGCTATCCAAGAGACTCCAAAAACATACCCTATTGCTGTTGCCCTTAGTTACCCCCTGGAGATAAAAGGCAAGTCCTTACTGCTGAAGATGCTGTGCACTTCAGGAGCAGGTCCTAGAGATCTCTCGGCTGGACCTGACCTGAATCCCCCCTCCCTAAGGACTTTTATGGTACCAGAAGGCACCATGCAAGTTTCCAAAGGAGGGAAGGAATACACGGTCCTGCCCAGCTACGACACCTACTATGCACATCAACAACCATGATATGATAACCCGAAGGGTACAATAGTGACACACATACCTTTGTGGCAACAAACAGCTCTCTAATTGAACTTAAGATCTATTAACCAAGAAAGGAACCACGCTTAGTCCTGGAAACCTAGCTAACTCGACTCAATGCTAGTACAATCATGATTATTTGGAGGATAGTCTACAATGACTACTTTACTAAGCCAGAATAATACCCAACAACAAACTAAAAATATGTGTCCTTACACACACAGATAGCATAGTCTTCACCCCTCATCAAGGAAATTTCGGTTTTAACAGATGGAAATCACTTCTGAAAACCACGATGAATCAAAATGTAGAGTTGTGAAAACCAGTTCCAATGAACACATCTACAAAACACTCCCACACGTAAAGGTCAGTTAATATTGCAGAAGAGGGGAGCATAAAGATCTAAGAGCCAAAGGATCAGAGAATTTGCTATGAGATTTTTGTCTCCAGTAAATGTCAGAAGCTACATCCAAAGTCTCACCAACAAGACAACCCAAACGTGAGCTGAAAAGGAGGAGACACAAAGTCATGCCAGAGTAGATGGGGAATGATGGAAGCTGGAAGAGAAGAGGTGGTCTTCCCTGGGAGAGGGGAGAAAGAGAGCACACATTATATGGACTGAACAGGTTGTATTTAGGAGAGAGAATATGTGTATACATAAAATATATATATGCATGCAATAACAAATAGGAATAAAGGGAGCCATGAATTTGAAGTAGAATCAGAAGGGATATGTGAGAGAATTTGTACACTGAAAAGGGAAAGGAGAAATGCTGTAATTATAAACTCAAAAGTAAAATAAATAAGTACAAATTTTAAAAAAGAAAATGTCATGGACCATTTCTTGCAGGAAATAAGCTTCACAAAAGAAGCCTGTAAGGACTACACTAAAAGAGTTATATAAAAATCAAACACAAACATGAACAGAGACAAGGACAGTAAAATTTTACAGGACAGAAATGCAGAAAACACTAAGCAGGGTTTGGTTTTATTTTCAATCTAAAAAAATTATCAGTCTTTATTGGTGAAAACATAAATCCAAGATCTGCTGTCTATAGTGACTATATGCATAGTTTTCTATAACAGTTTAGAAATGGGAAAGTTTAAACCAATTTGACTATTTTTCCTATCTATCTAATCTATCACTGTTTGTCATCTACACAGCAGAATTTAAGACAAATACAACTGTTATCATAGTGAGTTCTTCATTTATTTTCACCATGATTCATTTAGATTAGAAACACTCACTGCGGGTTTTCCCTTTGGTGGGAACATTTGCCTATGCCCCATGAACATAAAATAAAGTATTAGGTTTATGGTTGCAAGGAGGGGTCAACAGCATGGAAAGACAGAGCAGTACAGCATGAACAGCAGCTAGAGACCAAAAGAAATGCAAATCCTAACACTGGACACCAGGAAATACAGTAGGAAAACAAAGGGGCGGATTTCTCTTCAGTACGACTTTAAGCAAAAACAGAAGAGGAAAGAGATGACAAGATCCACGGGTATTCCATTTGGCTTTCTGTGAGAATATAGACTAAAACGGGAGGTCAATGTTCTACACAACAGACACTAGACAAGAGCCTTTGTACTCTGTAAATTGTTCATCAGTGATATGGCTGGATTTTTATATTTTAAAGCCGCAAAGGCCTTCCTCCATCTCCACTTCCTGAATAAGCAATCACATTGAGAAGGTGGGGGGACCCAATCATCTCATTGAGACTTGAGCAGACCTGGAAACCTCAGATCTATGTGGGAGGAAATGCTGAAAGGAAAGCAGTTCAACATGAAGAGGAGTCAAGTGGCTACAAAAGACTATGAGCTTCAGGAAGGCTAAGGTGGCGAGCATGTGGGATCACCCACTGCCTGTACCTTTCTTCTCAGCACAGACGACTTTGGCCTGACTGTCTGCAAATTCTCAGAGTCCCAGACACATCTGTAAACGCCTACCCCAGCATCTCCCCCGCCTACACATGCAGGGGCAGAATGAGTCTGTAACAATGGATGTACACTGAGTGAATACACAGACTAAGCAGGTAGGAGCTAGAGGATAGTTTCTAGGATTCAAAGAGTTCCAAACCTACATGGGAAAATGCTGGCAAGAATTCAGCCTGGCAGTGGTCACAGAAGCCCTGGTAGGAAGGGCAAAGAAGAGTTCAGCTTCCAATCGGCTAGTTCTGTTCTTACCTCTTGACCTTCAGAGAGAAAAGTGGCTCACTAGTCCCAACCTAATAGCAAATAAACTGTAAAATGACATGCCTGGGGAAAAAAGCACAGAGTCTCCATCACTTCCTCAGCTATGAGGAGAGTTAGACTGGTTTATTATTAATTTGTCTTCTACTGTGTTTGCTTCATTTTATTCCCTGTTACTAGGAATAAATACTGGTTCCACTGCCAGAGACCTCTTAGACTGCCCAGGCCTCCCCTCTGGCACCCACGTTCAGGGGGCCTGGTTCGGTCCTATGGTGGTTCCCCAACTGTCAGACTGGGGTCCTTGAGCTCCCACTTGCTCAGGTCAGCTGTTTCTGTGGGTTTCCTGAGCATGGTCTTGACCCCTTTGCTCATCACTCCTCCCTCTCACTTTCTAAAGACTCCAAAGGTACAGAAAATAATTCAAAGATTTAATTAAAAGGTATTACATGAAATGTAAAAGCTTCTGTAAGGACAGTAAGATAGTCCATCAGACAATGGCATCTGTTTCACCTAGCAACCTGAATTAAATGAACCCATGTAAAGGTTAAAGAAAAGAATCAAGTCCACGAAATTGTCCTCTGGCCTCCACTCATGCTGTGACTTGTGTTTCTACACATATACACCATGTGTACACACATACACATACATACATACGCACACATGCACGCATACACACACACACACACACACACACTCACAGTCAATTTTTATTAAACTTCCTATTCAGCAAAGGAAATAATCACCAGACTGAAGCAGCATCCTCCAATGAGGAAGCAATTGTCCAAAATTCTTCTAATGGGATTACTATCTCAATTATATAAAGAACTGAAAGAATCTAAACACAAAAGTGAAATATATACGTCTTCAGACAAATATCTAGAGGCAAACAGACATGGGCTGATGTGGAACTCAAGTCCCACTCCAGCAATTCACCATGATAGTAACATCAAAAAGAAATAACACAAAAGCAATGGGGAAAACCTAAGAGGAATTTATTACAGTAGGTTGAATAGTGAATCATGTCACATGCATGAAAACTGACGAGACTTGGAAGATACTGTTTGAGATTTTCTCAAACAAATGAACAAAGTTTCTCAGGGTAGTGGAAGAAAGTGCATTCTGTAGCTGTTAGAATAGTCTATACTTGTTTGAATATTTCATACTTCTACATTTTATGTAATATAATACAAAAGCATTTTCACTAAAATTAAATAGAGGCATCTACTCAACACTTTTATTCAATATAGTGATAAATTCATAGTCAAAGCAATAAGGAAATAAAAGGGATACAAAAACAGAGAAGTTAAATTATCCATCTGCAGATGATAGACCCACATGTAAAAGCTCATAAAGAACTCACCTGAAGATTCCAAGATTTGATCAAAGATTCAGCGAAGTATCAGGTTGCAAAATCACAAAAGAATCAGTAACATTGCTATACACTAACAAAAATTTTGCTGAATAAGGTATCAGAAAAACAATGTCATTCAAACTAGTTTAATACTTAGGAATACATATAACCAAAAATATCAAGCACTTTCAAGAGGAGATTTTAAATGTTTTTTAAGGTAATAATCAGAACACAGTCCATTTAAAAACATACAAAAGGCATAAAGAGACTTCATGAAGTATATAGGAAAGAAATAAAATATGGCTCAAAACAATTACCCATTATTGAAATAAGAACTTAAGCCATAATAAAACACTTCTACAAATCTATGGATATGGTTAAAATAGAAGATAACAATACCAAGTGGTGACAGTGATGCAGACAACTGAAACTCATTTACATAGGGCAAAAAATGATAATCACCAAAGTTGTTTGCAGTTATTTATACAAATTATTGGAGAAACTACAAAATTGCTCTGCCTTAACAGTGGCAGCAGTTACAACACTGCTGCATGATAATTGGATAACAGAAGAAATCAAGAAGGAAATAACGAATCAATGCAATGAAGATTTGTTTCTTTGAAAAGCTAAATGAGACTGACAAAGCTTTACACAAATTAACCAAAACAGAGAGGACCCAAACTAATAAAACTACAAATGAAAATGAATACAGAAAACCCTACGAACATACTTTTATTTTTGGGTGTTTTTTGTTTTGGTTTGGTTTTTTTTGGTTTTTGGTTTTCGATTCAGGGTTTCCCTATATGGCTTTGGAGTCTGTCCTGGAACTAGTTCTTGTTGACCGGGGCAATCTCAAACTCAGAGATCTGCCCTGCCTCTACCTTCCAGTTGCTGGGATTAAATATGTGTGCCACCACTACCCGACAAGAACACGCTTTTAAAACCTCTATTCCAATAAATTCAAAAAATAGATTTTCTCCTGTATTTTCTATTTGAAGCTTTAGAAACTTCAGTTTTACACTTAGAATTGATAAACATTTCTTTTAATTTTTGAACATACTACAAGGAATTTAGAGTTTATTCTCCATATATGGATGTTCATTCTTCCAGTACTCCAATAATCAACTGGCCATACATAAACAGATATATTTCTACTAGTGTCTATATCATTGCTTCTCAAGCTGTGGGTCACAACCCCACAGGGGCTGCATATCAGATATTTACATTACTAACAGTAGCAAAATTAGCTTGAAGTAGCAACAAAATAATTTTATGGTCAGGAGTCACCACAACATGAGGAACTGTATTAAAGGGTCACAGCATTAGGAAGGTTAAGAGCCACTGTTCTATACCATTCTCATTATTTGTATGTTTAACTTCACAATAATATCAGTCTGGTTTGATAAACTATAATTTCATTGTCTTTAAATCAGCCTTTCAATTTTTTTTCCTTTCACAAAATTCTCTTACTACCAACCCTACACATTTTATGTAAACTGTAACATTTACTATAAGACCTAGCTATTGAGTTCCACACACAAAAACTATCAATATTTTAGTTGAAAGTATACTGAATTTATGGTCTAATCTTGCTCAGAACTTTCATAAAACATCAGGTTTTTCAGTCCATAGTTATAGTGTATTTTTCTATCTGTAGCTTTAATTTTCCTTAGCAGTGCTTTGTAGTTTTCTACCATCTCATGTATTTTTTGTTAAACTTATCCAAAGTTCCATATTTTGATTTTTGTGATATTCTATGAGTGTGAGGGATCGCATGCACACACACCTGTGTACATACATTTATCAAGTGTCTTCCTTTAATCCTCTTGCCTATTCTCTGAACGAGAAGCTCCCCAATTTAGCTGGAGGAACAGTCTATGGTGAAACTATAGGCAAAGCATGAAGCCATGCATGACAGTTTCATATTTATACATAGTAAGCCCTGCTATTCACTGAGCCATGTCCCCAGCTACTTTCATGAGTTAATTATTTTATATGGTTTTGTCTGCAGGTATGCATGTGTAAATTGTGTGTGCCTGCTGAAGTCAAAAGAGAGTGTCAGATACCCTAGAATATGATTTACTCATGGTTTGTTGAAATGCCATATGGTTTCTAGGAATCAAACCCAGGTTCTCGGCAAGATCAAGTGTTCTTAAGCACTGAACCATCTCTTTGGGCCATATTTTTATCATTTTAAATTTCCTGTTTTCTATTATTACATAAGAGAGATAATTACACTAAATTTAAACTGTTGCCTTGATAAATACATGTTAGCTCTAGCAGATATTATGTACGCTCCTAAAAATACTCTACATTGCTAATCATGTTATCTGCAAATAAACATGGTTTCATTTCTTTGCTTTTAAATTGAGTGATTCTTCTTCCTTTTGTTCATCTATACTGACTAGAGTGGGGATTAGCAAACAGCAACCTCTGTACCAAATCAACGCTACTATCTGTTTTTGTACAAACTGTGAGCCAAAACTGTTCTCACATTTTCTTTTTGTTTTTGTTTTTTCAAGACAGGGGTTCTCTGTAGGAGGCTGTTCTGGACCTTACTCTGTTGACCAGGCTGGCCTCGAACTCACAGAGATCCACCTGTGTCTTCCTCCCAAGTGCTGGGATCAAAGGTGTGTGCCACCAATGCCTGGCTGTTCTCACATTTTTAAATATTTAAAAGGAAATCAAAGAAATACTATTTAATAGTATATAAAAGCTATATAAAATTCAAACTTCAACATCAATTAATAAACTATTATTGGAACAGGTCACATTCACTTCTTTATGCTTTGGTGTTACAGCAACAGAACTCTGAACTGACAGCAAACCATGCCATAGAGCCTAAGACTGTAGTGACCTGACCCCTTTTATAAAATGTTTGCTCATTCCTGGGCCAGAAGCATTAGTATAATGTTCACTAGAAAGACAGGTATCTCTGCCTTTTTAACCATTCAAATTCTTAATCACTAAACCATTTTTCCAGTCCCCATTCATTCAATACTTAAGGAACAGGTAATATCTGATATACACTAAAAGCAAAAATATACTTAGTGTTTATTTAGCATGTTTCCATACATACATGAATTTCTTCTACATTACTACAGAATTCAATCATCTTCATTGTCAATACTGACTATAAAAAACTAAGAACAATGTAATACAATATATGTCAATGTAAATTATAGAAAGTGCATAGTAATAAGAAGGATATCAAAAGTTTATTATTTTACAAAAGTAAGTTCTAAGCCTGGGAAGATAGCATAGTTGGTTAAGTGCTTACCACCCAAACATGAGTTCTTGAGTTTCATCCACAGAACCCATGTCACAAAAAGGGAAAAGAATCCTGAGCCTGGTTGTAAACGTCTGTGTTCCCAGTGTGGGGAAGGCAGACAGTGAAACCCCTGTAACTTCATGGGCAGCCAGCCTAGCTTACTGGCAAGCCCTAAGACAATCACAGACCCTGTCTCAACAAACCAAGTAAATGACTTGTGAATAACTCATCCAAAATTGGTCTCTGGCCTCCACATGCAGACTCACAGGTGCATGTGCACCCCTACACAAACCACACACACACACACACACACACACACACACACACACACGTCCTCACACAAACTCTACATTTAAAAAGTATACCATTATTCTTCATGCAGAAAAATGTCTGAAAATCACCACAATCATCCCTTTACATTCTGAAGTATATGTAAATTATTGATAGTTTTTAAAAACAACATACCCACAATAAAAGGCAGCCATAAGCATATAAGTCTGAACTTTCAGAAGGAGGTTTTCCAATTTTCAATTCAGGTGATAGCAAACTCAATCCACCAACCATCATGTTCACTGAGGCTCGCTGACTCTACAAAAACAGTATTGTAAGTATTTTAGAGACAAAACAGTTGAAAGCTTTGTGTGGGAGCCTCTGTTCTCAATTTAAAGTTCTGTTGAAATATTCTATTTTCTACTCCCGAGTATCTAATTTTCTCCTCTTACAAATTTTACTTCTGTTATACTCAACCTTTGTCATACTCAGATTGAAGGTGTGGACTGAATATGAATAACTCTGAATTCTTTGATCACAGACATTGTTTTGTGTATCTTAATTTAAATCTTTACATGTGTGCATGCTTCTGTGCATGTATGTTAGGGGGTGGAAGTATGGATGAGCATGTGTGCCACTGAGCATATGTGGAGTTCAGAGAACAACTTCCTGGAGAAAGTCTTCACCTTCTGCCTTGTTGAAGCAGGGTCTGTGTTGCTTTTTCTGTTGCTACACTACTACTCTAGGCAAGCTGCCCAACAAGCCTTAGATTCTCCTGTCTCTGCCTCGCATCTCACTGTAGGAGTGCTGTAGGTATGTGCCACTAAATCAGGCTTTCTTGACTTTTTACATGGGTTCCAGGGATCAAACTCAGGTTATCAGGCTTGCATGGATAGTTCTTTACTCATGAAGCCATCTCCCCTTCCGTTTGTATATTTTAATAAATTTACAAAACAATACTAATTCTGAACGCTCTAAATATTTTTAATTAAATTGTACACATTATTTTCTTCATGACCATTTTCTAAATATATCACTTTCTAAGAGATCAAAGGACAATTAATGACAATTCATGATACCTAAATTCAGTCTACCATTAGTTGCAATTCCAATGTTCTAATTTATTTGCTGTGTGGTCTAAAATAACTTTTAAAATGGAAATAATATCTACATTATAGAGTTGTTATAAAGATGATAATGAGCACAGCGCCTACTACATATAACTAAGTATTAATTAAATATTTTCTCCACTGATGAGAACACACACCAAAGTCTCACTTATACATATAATTAAATACATTAGTTCATAAAAAGAATTACGTCCTTAAACATTCAGTACCCTACATTAACTCTGAATGTTACTATAACAAAAATAATTTACAAAAGGCCAATTATTGCATTATTTTACTTTTATGAGATTACAGAATAAGAAAATCCAGAAGTACAAACTATATTACTGGTTTCAGAGGTCTGAACAGAAGCAGAAATGATAAGTAACAGCTAATCTGTGACTACTTTGTGGTGTGATAAAAATTATCTGAAATTAGATAGTGACAATCAATACACCACTTCGTGAATACATTGAAAACTAGTACCCAATTCCATACTTTCTACTGTGTGAACTTTATCTCAATAAACTTGTACTCTAAATGGGAATTGTTGATTTAGCCACTCATAGCATATCAAAACAATAGGCAATATATAATAAACATATACATCTTTGTCAATTAAAATAAACAAAGAGGAAATTTCTCCCTTGGGATCATCTATATTACTAGACTGCCTACTCCACAAATACACATAAGAATATCACATTCTCTGAATTGTTTGAACTTTGCTATCTCTATAAGCTGCCTATTGGGAGATAATGTGATACCAAATTAAAAGTCATATAGTTGAACCTAGACTTGAATGAAATAAAAGCACCCATGGTTCTCAGGCTTCTAAAAATGTACTATGATAATAATAGCAAAGCATACATTTATAATCTATGAAAGAAAGGAACATAAGCAAAGAAAGTTTGTTACGTGTTTCCTAGCAACTGTTTCCTAATGAGAAAAGTAATAATAAATGTTGTCAATGCCATGCAGTAGGTCAGATTGTTTCTGCATTTATGGCAAAAACACAATCCTCATCATGATCTAGATGACTGTTACAGACACGATTTGTACTACATAATAAATAACACCTTTATTAAGTGGTTTCCGTCCAGTAAAGCTATATTTTACCTCAGATTTGGTGAAGTCAAAATCTCCAACAATTCCTTGTTCACGATTTAAGGCAAATACATTGTTCTGATGAAGTGATCCATGAATTATGTTAGCACTGTGCAATGTATGTAGGCCTCGAGCAACACCTTTCATGACTTTTAAAGCTTCCTACAAATAAGTACATATGAATGAGATGGAGTTTAGAAAATTGACAACTCATTTTAATGTATAAATTTTGTCTCTATTAAAAGACTGGGGCTGGAGAGATGGCTCAGTGGTTTAAGCACTGTTCTTCTGAAAGTTCTGGGTTCAATTCCCAGCACCCACATGGCAGCTCACAGCAGTCTGGTGCCATCTTCTGGTGTGCAAATGTATGTGCAGGCAAAGTACCCATATACATAAAATTCATAAATAAATCTTTTTAAAAAATAAAGACTGTCCCAGAACTGAAGTAAAGACTCCTTCAAACTAAGGGTATATCACAAAGACTGAAGGCTGGATAAAACTTAACTATGTGTGGTTGTTTAAGTAAAGCTGGCCTCAATGGGCTCATGTTTGAATACTCACCCCCCTGGTAGACTATTTGAGAAGGGTTAGGAGGAATAACCTTGTTGGAGGAGGTGTGTCACCCAGGGAAGACTTTGAGGATTCAAAAGTCTGACGTCATTTCCCTGTGTGCTCTCTGCCTCCCGCAGCTGTTTCCACCACCATGCTTTGCACTCTCTGGAATTTTAACTTCAATTAAGTGCTTTCTTTTGTAAGTTGCCTTAATCATGGTTCTATCACAGGTAAGTGATCCTCTATGTAACTGGTAACTTCAATAAGTGGTCTTTGCATACAGGCAGACACACATGCACACACACACATGGGCAGGGGCACACGCACACACACACACACACACACACACACACACACACCACTAGCTCTAAGGCAACTTAAATTATAAATTATCACCACGTCAAGTAGCTAGAAGAGAATAAAATAATGTTACTATTATAGGAAGAATCAGATCCTCCTTTATTACTAATTCTAAATTTATAATGAAAAAGCTAAAGCTGCCATTTAAAATTAAAATATCAACTACTATCCTAGAAAGCTACATATAGCACAGCTTATTGGTTGTAAGTCTGGGTTCTGAAACCATAAAGGCCTAACTTCAAGTTTCAGTTCTACTAGATGAAGAGGTTCTGTGCAAGTCACTTAATCCTTCTCAGTCTTATTTTTCTTGTGTGCACAGAGCTGATACAGCAATGAAATAGAATAATGCAGGCCAAATATTTGTGCACAAGAGCATGCGATATTGGGTGTTGCATATTAGACGTTAGTTTCTCATTTAATGCATCCCTGAAGATGATTTTTACTTACTTCTGAAGTTAAAGGCATGCTGGCTTGAACTGCACTCAGGTTTGCCTTAGGATAATATGGGACCATCAGGTAGGCGACAGGATCAGACTGAGAAGCAAAATAGAAAACGTAACTCAAAGCGAACAGTTCACCAATATATTTGTATTTTGCAGTGATTCTATGAAGCAGCTATTATTTTAAGAACAATTACTACTTAAAACTTACTTCAGATAAAATTATTTCTCCAGTAGACTAGCTTAAGAACTTTACCTTACACAGAAACAGGAATATCAATGGCAGTAACCCAGACTCTTCCTTAGCATCTCCACAAGCTCTATGATAGGAAGCTGCTCTCTGAATCACCCTGCCTTCTGTGTCAACATCCACAGAATAGCCCTGAACAAGAACAGAAAAAAAACCAGGTGTGGTCATTTCAACATTGAAAACCCATTCTAATTTACTGTTCCAAGTGAAATATAAGTTGTTGTATGTTAAATTACATATATTTTTCTATTTTAATTTGAAGTACATTCTCGATCTGCACTGAATACTGTAGAATGGGAACAAAAAAGAGTAACTATCAGCAACCTAAATCTTCATCCCCAAATATGCACAACTAAACCAACTTAAAGACCCTCTGAAGTTCATTCACAGTCTCACCTCACAAGAAGAAATTAAGGGGCTGAAGAGATAGTTAGTGGTTAAGAGCACTTGGTGTTCTTGTGATAGATGGGAGTTTGGGTCCCAGAACTCACATGGTGTCTCACAACTGTATGAACCCAAGTTCCATGGGATCCAGTGCCATCTTCTGACCTCCATGGGTGCCAGGCATGCATGTGAGACAAAGATACACATGCAAACAAACTACTCACACACAAAAAATGACATTTTAAAAAGCTTCAAAGAAATTAGGTAACACAAGATTCTGTTGGCAGCATAGCTGAGCTTTCAAGAAATATCAAAGAAAAACACAAATTTTTGAAGATTACTCAACAAAATACAGTAAGTTTACCCAAAAAAAGAAAATCAAGTAACCCTGATAAAGACAGTACTCTTCAGGGAAAGGAGAGGAACTGTAAAGTCAAATTAGCTCAAACACAATCATCATTGCCAGTCAACTGACATACTTTACAAATAGTGAGTTTGTTTTATTCCCTGAAAAGTAACTTCACTGCTTCCTTTACACTTCTGAAGCTTCCATAAATCAGAACTTAAAATTACCTTTAAGAGAACTGACTGCCCATCAACCACAGAGGACACCAGAGGACGCTTGCTGCTAAGTTCCTTCATGGGCTCAGTGTCAAGAAGGTCTCGCTCTAAGCTCATAGTAAGAAGACCACCAGAATTCTAGGTACAAATAATTACATTTAGACAATCAAAATAATTCCTTAGGGCTTTCAATCACCAACATGATTGGGGCATACTATTAAATGCAATGGAGATCATCAACTAACTGAAAAATAAAACAAAACGTTTACAGTTTGGGTTCTTTTTTTTTTTTTTTTTTTTGCTTTTGTTTTTGACGAGACAGGGTTTCTCTGTATTGTTTTGGAGGCTATCTGTCCAGCCCAGCCTCGAACTCACAGAGATCTGCCTGCCTCTGCCTCCCGAGTGCTGGGATTAAAGGCGTGCACCACCACCGCCCGGCCAGTTTGGGTTCTTCTTAATCCCTGGCTCTTGAATGCCTCCTGCCTACTGTCACTGCTGTAAATTTAACAGACTGCAGAAATGGTGAGGTTAATACAACATGCTTGCAAGAAACTCCCATACTTACTTGAAAAACCTCACATATGTCCTAAAAATTAAAATGAAGACAAGTGAAAGTAGTTAGAGAATAGTAATAAGAAATCTAAAAATGATGACTGAGTAGAACTCATACCTCTACTCCTGCTTCACATCCCTAAATGTGAAAATTATTTCATAACTTTTAATCATGATATTTTTATAATTTTTACATTTAAACTAGAATTTTTTTCCTTTAGTAGATCTGTTTGTTTCCTCCTTTGTTTTTGAGACAGGGTTTCTCTGTATAACTTTGGCTATCCTGGAACTTGCTTGGTAGACCAGGCTGGCCTCACACTCAGAGATCTGCCTGCCTCTGCCTCCCAAGGGCTGTGACTAAAGGCGTGCTCCACCACTGCAGAGCTTAATTTGTCAACTTATTTTTTAAATTTCATATATGTGTACTATATTGACACATCATGCCCCCTCCCTCCAAGTCCTCTTATATCTTCCCCACTCTCATATTCATGGCCTCTTTTTTATTTTTGTTACAGACACACACACTATGCTGAGTCCATTTAGTGTTGCTCACACATGTATGTTCTTAGTGCTGGCCACTTGATACTGAATAACAAATTGGGGTTATTCCTGGGGAAGACTGATTTTCCATATCTTACCAGCTATTAATTACCTGTAGCTTTTTATCTAGGGTAAGACCCTGTGAGATCCTCTAACCACATTACGATGAAACTACTAGTGTCACTTTCCAAACCATTATAATGTCTAACTGTACTCTTAATACTCATCCTTACACCCACCAATAAGTAGAGCTCTCACCCCTCATCAAACGATCTTCCTTCTGCAGCAGACAAAGATCAGTACAGAATCCACAACTGGTCAAAATGCAAAGAACCACTGACCATGGGTTGCCAGATCTAGTAGATACATCTACAACCCAATCCATACACCTAAAGCTCAGGGAGCATCACAGAAAGTCTTGTGCAATATTCCTTAGTCTATATATGACAGGGAAGCTGAACCCATGAACTCTCAACAATATAGATGCGTAAACAAGACCCAGACAACGACAAAGTTTTGTTACAGTATAGTTTTAGAGGGCAATATTATAGGATTGTTTCCTAGTGTTTTTTGTGTTGTTAAATTTCAGTAATACATGATGATCAGTTATAAAAGATTTCTAGGCCTACACCGCAAAATCATCTGAAACATAATCCATAAACTATGATTTGAATCTCTTACACACTAATAAATAAAATAATCTTCAACTTCCATATAATTATATACAGTCACCAGACACAAAACAGTCTCTAAAGCTAGAGTTACTAACTTCAAAGAAAAACACACAATTTTTTTAACTTTTTACTTTTTTGTTTTTGTCCCGTTTCTTGAGGTTTGGGGGATGTTTGTGGTTTTTTTCTGGGGTTTGTTTTTGTTTTTTCAAGACAGGGTTTCTCTGGTAGGC